>NW_008667663.1:0-41358 GCF_000695815.1 Acanthisitta chloris
GCGGCGCATGGAGCGCGGCAGCCGCCGCCGCAGCGAGCCCGAGGAGGCCGAGAAGGGCAGGATGAAGCGCACGATGTGAGTCCTCTCGCCCGCAGCGCGGCTCGCCTCGGGGTAAACGATGGGGAGGAGAGTTTCCTTGCCCTCCGGGGGGTTCTGTGGGTGTAGAACTAGCAGAGCCATCCTAGAAAAACGACCGCAGCTTTTGGGAGTAAAGGGGCTGGTGTTGAAAGCTGTGCGAGTTGTCGGGTTTTTTTTAACGGGCATCTCCTCCTTTCTTCCAGCATTAAAGATTGGAAAACAAGACTGAGCTACTTCCTGCAGAACTCTTCCAATTCTAACAAAATGAAGCCTAAGAAAGCAGGGAAACACCGCAACTACTTCAGGTAAGTTGTGACAAAGAAGCTTTGTTCTATGTAACGACAGTAGGGTTGGACTCGATCTTTGAGGTCTCTTCCAACATTAAGTAACAACAGTAAGGTTGGACTCAATCTTTGAGGTCTCTTCCAACCAGGTTGATCCTATGATTCTAACTGTTCTACAAAAAGAGTAAATGTTGAGCAGTGGGTTTGATGTTCTCTCTCTCTTTTTGCAGACCTTCCCCTGAAGAAGCCCAGCTGTGGTCAGAAGCCTTCGATGAACTTCTTGCTAACAAATGTAAGTTTGATTTCAAAAAGTAATATGAGCAAAGGGATGGTGAGGTTTATATGTCTGGAAGAGATTGCTTCCTTCTGTGTCAGCATTGTAGCTCTCTCATGTAAATAGCTTTGATTTTGATTTTTGTCTTCCCAGTTAAATGCTTTAAACAGTTTAAACCAAATTTCTTTGATCTGTTCTTTTTTAAAAAATTGACTAATAGTAAAACAAAGAATAGCTCATTAAAGTGGATTTTTTTAACTCTAACCTCTGTAGCTAAAATAATACCTATGCCAAATTTCTTTGATGTGTTCTTTTAAAAAAAATTAATAGTAAAACATAAAGAATAGCCCACTAAAGTGGATTTTTTCACTGTAACCTCTGTAGCTAAAATAATACCTATCAGCTCAGCTTTGCCAAATCAAAAGGAGTATTTGTTCCCTGAGCTCACTGCATAACCAAGACAAATGCCTTCCAATAACATGGGAAGGATTCTGCAACACAGAAGTTCAGTGATCTTGGGGTTGTACTCTATGAAAAGCAGCATTCAACAGCAAAGCAAAAAGACTAAGATCTAATACTATTTGCACTTTGAACTTGAGTCATCCTTTCCATTGTACAGGATATTCCTGAATTCCATAGCAGTCATAAATATTTATTGCAGTGTAAAGGTTAACACAGGAGGATATTATCTAGAGAGGTTTCTTTAAAGTATACACAGGCATCATATCAGCCAGAAATGGTTTTCATTTTTTGTTTCCCTAAGAAATGGCTAACTCAAAGTGAGGCCTGCCAAGCTGTTAGAGCATTAACTTGCTTGCGTACATAGAAGCAAAAATTTTTATTGCTATGATATTGCTGAAAATAACAGACGTACTACTGCAGAACATTTTGCTAGAAACAGATGTAACCAATGGGTAAATTCAAGATTCCTGAAATAGTTAATTGATGGTGGGTTGTGGTTTTTTTTTCCTTTCCCTAGATGGTCTTGCTGCTTTCCGAGCTTTTCTGAAGTCTGAGTTCTGTGAAGAGAACATCGAGTTTTGGTTGGCCTGTGAGGACTTCAAGAAAACCAAGTCACCCCAGAAGCTGACATCGAAAGCAAAGAAAATCTACAATGACTTCATTGAAAAGGAGGCTCCCAAAGAGGTAAAGACAACCGGATTAAATAGAAGTGCTCTATTTCATGAGTTCTTACAACCTTTATTTCTTTGAACTTAAAGATGCAAATGTCTAACTGAATTGTACATAACTCACTGTTAATCTGTGTCTGAATGCAACTCTTGCATTGAATGTACAGTGCCTTTTCACCAAGCTGAAAAATGTCACAAGCAGTGTTTCAGAGTTTCCATTTTAACTGAGAAAAGACAAATATCTGAATTACTTTGAGTTTTGTGTAAAGAAGAATTGTCTTAGAGTTCATTAATTTGACCCTGTAGTAATAAGGTCTTGCCTTTCTAACCTCTTCAGAAACTGTGTATTATGCGTACTCGAATTCATTTCTCAGAAGTAAATGTCCTTCTTTCTCTATTTCAGATAAACATAGACTTCCAAACCAAGAACATGATTGCGCAGAATATTCAGGAAGCCACGCACACCTGCTTCAGTGCGGCGCAGAAGAGAGTTTACAGCTTAATGGAGAATAACTCTTACCCACGGTTTTTGGAATCAGAATTCTATCAGGAACTGTGCAAGAAGACACCCCTCACCAGAGCAGCCCAGGGAACATGAGTGATGGACAAGAGGGAGAAACAGACTAAGTGAGGAAGCAAAGCCACAGCTTGTGGCAGCATCCTGACCCAAAAGACTGAGACACTGAGCCACTCAGTCTGTTTGCCACTGTGTGAGGACAAATACTATAACTTTGCTGCAGAGCTGATGGCCAAGAGTGACACTGTTGGAGGGTGTTCAGGAGCGATGGCAGGAGTGTGCCAGGCAATGCCCTTTTCTGCCAGTGCTGCAGCCAGAGGTGCCTCCGTGCATTAGAGCAAACCATACCCTGTAGAGCCCTTCTGTCACGGCGGAGGAGCGATGCGGCAGGTCCGAACAGAGCTTCCTTCTTGTGAACAGAAGCTGCTCTCTGCTCTTGGGCAGTGCTGAGAACTTGAGTAATTGGTTGCCTATTTATTTTTCCTAAACATCCACCAGCGTTGCTGTCAGTCTCTCGGTGTGTTCACACCGGTTCTGTAAACTGCCTCAAGCTGCCAAGAGCTGTGTTGAGTTTCTGTGCAACCTCCAGACACTAACAGCACTGTGCAGTGTGTGGTGAGGAGGGGATATAACTCAGTTCCCAGAGGAACAGGTTCTGCAGCTCAAGTATGCAGGGCTGGGTTGTGTCAGCAGGGTTGCACAGGGACGGACTGAGGGCAGCACTTGGCCACGGCGAACAGGAGCTGCATAGTATTATATTTATATGAGGATTATGATTGTATTGGATGCTGCAATGTCATAATCCTGTTTAGAGGACACCAAGCTTCAGTGAAGTTTTATTGTTTTAATAAACTATTTTGATACAAAGTTTCTTTTGTTGCTTAATGTGTTTTGCACACACAGATACATGCTGTCTGGCACAGGACTCTGGAGTATTGGGAGTGTGAGTCCTGGGTGAGGTCTTAATAGGGCTAGTTTTCAAGCTGTTCTTAATCTATGAAACAAGTGTTTTATTTGGCTTTCTTCAACAGAATAAAAGTACTCAGAGCTTGGAAGCTTAACAGGGGAGACATGTTCCACCACATCCTCTGCCTCAAACATGCCTTCATGAAACCAATCTCTAAGGCAGGGCAAGGCACATAGATGGTTACACATGATGACAGGTCAGATAGAGAGCAGCAATATTGCTAGAGGACCCAGGATGCCATTTAGAATACAGGCATGCATAGTACTGCAGTTGCTCCTGCTCAAGACCTTTGCTTCAGAAAGGGCTTTTGGCTCAGGCTGCAAAGCCTGTGCAGAGTCAGTAGTGGTAATGCTATAATAAAGACATTTGACTCCCAGCTAGATGAGCGCTTCTTAGGGGGAAAGTTACTGGTCATCATTATTCCAAATCAGTTGTTTTCTGACAACATCAAGAAACAAAACTTCCAAAAAAAGTCCATAGTTTGCTAGTTTTGCATCATCTTTAGTTCTCTTTAAGTCCTGGCTCCAGCTACTTTGACTCCCATATTCAGTCACAGCTTTAATGACTTAGTT
Organism: Acanthisitta chloris; assembly: GCF_000695815.1. Classification (NCBI taxonomy): domain Eukaryota; kingdom Metazoa; phylum Chordata; class Aves; order Passeriformes; family Acanthisittidae; genus Acanthisitta; species Acanthisitta chloris. The sequence goes on from NW_008667663.1 coordinate 3,823, forward strand.
CACATATATCCACAGCAGTCACTTCTATAAGTCCACTTCTCCAAGCAGCAAGAAAACTCTAGCTACAGGATTTTCCACTTCAATTACAAATCTAAAGTTCAAAAGCAACTACTTAATATCTGTATATAAACATTTCAGCAAGGGAACCTACAAGGCAGACAGAGAGGGACTTTTTACAAGAGCATGTAGTGACAGGACAAAGGGGAATGGCTTCAAACTAAGAGAGGAGGTTTAGATTAGATATTAGGAGGAAGTTCTTTGCTGTGAGGGTGATGAGGCACAGGTTACCCCAGAGAAGTTGTGCATGCACCATGCCTGGTTCAAGGCCAGGCTGGATGGAGCTCTGACCAACCTGGTCCAATGAAAGGTGTCCCTGCCCCCATGGCAGGGAGTTGGAACGAGATGCTCTTTAAGGTCCCTTCCAACCCAAGCCATTCTATATTTCCATGATGATTCTATATATAGTAGTGTGTGCTTATACACATACACACAGATATGCATATATATTATACTAACTCTATACATGGAAATAAACAAATCTGGTACAACCCTCACTCTATTGCCCTGTTTCTGGAGCTGTGAGGACTGGCTCTTATACAGTTAAGTCCACATAAAGCAAACACAAGTAAAACTCAGCCCAATAATTTTCTGCAACAGTGGTTTTTGACTAACCAGGAAAACCAGATTTGGGCTGATAATTGCCTTTGTAATATAACAAAATAATTCAAAGAGCATGAAAATAACCAGAATTATACCTACTAATGACTCAGAGTCAGGGCAGGAATAATTCCATGAAACTTCTTTGGCTTCAGTGAAACTGCACAGATCTGTGCCAGTTTGAGATGTGGTAATTAACCACTGCTGGTGTCAGGTTATAAGGAAAGAAACATTTCTAGTTTCAGCAGGTGCCAGAACTACTTATAGCACTGTATGTAGTTCAAGGGGAAATTAGGTGGGGCCGTTAGGCCTGACATCCCTGCCCGAGGGCTGTCCTTGTGCATTTTTAAAGTCTGAACCATGAACACTGAGCTTTAGGGAGGACATGCAGGCAGCTCTGTAGCTTCCACAGAGCATGCCACTGGGGTGGCAAACTGAGAAAGCCATGCTGAGTCCCTGGCACAGTCTGTCTGCAGTGTCCCAGAGCACTGACTCCGAGGCTAAGCTGTGCAGCACAACAATTTGGTGTATCAATGGCATCAAAAATAAAATTAAAAAATCTTTCTAGTAAACTACAACAGACCTGTGCACAACACATTCCTTCCAATTGCTGCTTTTCCAGTTTCTATCAGAGCCCTGTTTTTCTAGCTCCCAAGAGTAAGCTTCACCAGGGAAAAAAAGAGGGTACTACAGACACATTGGGAGTGCTGCAACCTCACAGATTGCTAAGAACATTTCCTGGGGAAACAAAAACCCAGTGATTGCTTTAAGAGATGCTGGTTCTGTACTCTGGGCAGCATTACAGCTGCAGTTAAAATTGGTACTCTGGTATCAGTATCCAATGGCAACAAATAATAAACTACTCATTCCCCCATAGCCTGTCTGAATGTTCACATACACCCCTGTCCCACTGGGCAGTCCACAGCCAAACACACTGTGATGCCAGGGAAGAGACTGGTCTGGGAACAGCAAAGGGAGAGTGACAGAGCCAGGGTCCTGTGGGCCAAGGTGTGGGTGCTGCTAAGCAGCTGGTCAGAGCACTGCTCCTTTTTTTTAGCTTCCACCAGGTTATAAACTTGCTCCAGTCCATATCCCCATTTGGATATGGGCTGGAGTCACCCAGGCAAAATAAGAAGGGATCTCAGTGGATAGCTGCAAAGGAGCACAGAACCTAAACAGGTCTGTAAACAAGCTTAGCAATGCTAGGGAAAGGACATGCTGCAAAAAAGCTAAGGAATGAGAAGTGGGCATCTATAGGAAGGCAACCCAATACCCTGGTGCAGTCTTCAGACATACAGTGATGCCAGCTCATACCCTCCTAACACCCCTGATACTGGTGTTTAAAGTCTGAGGATCTAGAACTGCTGAAAAACACCAGCAGATATGGAATAAAGGCAACTTTTAACTACTCCTGTATCACTGTTTTGAAACCATAATCTCAAAATATGTGGTACTTTTCTTAGCTGCTAGAGGCAAATGATTCCCCCATTTTGTATCACAAAAAATAAATTTCTCATCCTTATGATAATGAAGAAAGACTCAAAATCGCAACTAGACTATCACTAGTAATTCCCCAAACCAGAACTTAGAGCAGAGACTACACAATCACTTATAAAAAAAATAACCTAACTTTCTAAGCCAACCTCATGGTTTTGGGAAACTAGGTCAGGAGTTTCAACTGTCTGCATCAGACGACAGCTTGGGTTTTTAAGGGCTTGCGCTGACACTGCAGCACAGGGCAAGCTGAAGGAGAGTTCTCCATGCTGTCAAAAGGCGACATCTAAATTAACCTCCTAAAACACAACACCACAGCAGCTGAACCTCATCCAAGTGGCCCAAAGACTGGAGAGGGCCTCTGAGAACAGGACAAGCTCAGCAGTGCTGATGACTCACCACTCTGGCCAAACGGGAAAGCAATGCCATGCAGTAAACAAATGGCAACACGCGGCTTTTGCTCCATGTATTTATGCATTGTGGCTGAAAGATACACTGAGACTATAAATAAAATCAAGTTGCTTTTCCACTTGAAATTCCAGTTCTCCTTTCGAAGAAGGGGTCACTAATGACAGTTTAAAAGGCTTTATAGGCACGCATGTATATGTGGGGAATTGTTTCTTGGATGTGACTTCACAATTGGGCAACTAGAACGGAGAAGAAAAGTGACCTTTATAAGTAGTTTTATGATGTTCATGGCTTTTTTTTCCCAGATTTGACTTACTGGGATTCAAAGTGGAAAAGCTGGTCAAAACCTGAGATAGCATTCCAAATTCAACTTCCTTCAGGTTACAAAATTACCAATGGCTCCTCCTTATCCCACAAGTGCAGCAATACCTGGTCACATGTGGCAGGGAGCAGCAGGAGATGGGGATGGAACTGGGAGCAAGGCTGCTGCATCAGCTGAATATCCATCCCAGAGACAGGCTAGAAACAGGGCTGGTGACAGACCTACCTGCAATGTAGTTCTTAATCCATCCAACAGCAAGAGCTAGATGTGAGGTTGCACTTACAAAAACATGCAGGGGAAACACAAACACCTCAAGGTTGAGCTTAAATGGAGCCCCAGCCAATGGGTAGCAGGTGGGAAGGGATGGGGGATAGGCAGGTGGGGCTGGTCAGGGTCGATTAGTGCCCTCAGGGCTCTGACACAGATACAAAGAATTCCGTTTTTGAGGGTTTCTGCACTGGCCATAAGAGCTCATCAGCTCATGACCCCAAAGATGACTATTTCTGAGGAGGCTCTGCCTTGGATTTGTGGTGAACAACCTCAGCAATTAGCCTTGGACAGTTCTGCAGCTGAGCTGATTGGCATTACCCTGAGTGCCCTAACGGGGAAACGTGGGCTGGCCAGCACAGAAACCCAGGGAAAACAGTCCCACTCTTATCCTACGTAGGAGTTTTAAATGAGAGTCCTTTGGCAATCTTTCATTAAAATAATCATTTAGATCAGAGTTTCCAACAGCTACAAAGTACCCATGGGCAGCAATTAAATAACATTCCATTAAAAATATTAAATATTCCATTCAAGATAATCTAATTGACATAAATTAGTACTTATGTTCCCCAGCCAGTTTTCCCACTTGGGATCTCATGGAATAAGTTGCGTTTCTGTGTTACAGATTTAGACTAGAGAGCAACTCCGTGGCTTTTTGGATGGGAGCCTGACTGGGCTTTCTGGGGATATGGTACTAATATGATATTTATAGGGCTCGGAAAGTCAGCTGTCTGATATGGAAAAGACTTTTGGGAGCAGAGTGGGCTGTTTATTGAGCTGGTGTGTTCCTTTGCCTTTGCGGGTGTCCAAGGGAAATGGAAACAACAGGAGTGTGGCAGAACACATGTATGGCAGAGGGGAAGAGAGGGGCTGTGCTGGAACCTTCTTGATTTAACTGTTCCTTTTAAAGAACAGCAGGATTAACCAGTTTGCTGGAACCAGCCAGAGATGATGGGGCTGACCTCGAGAGGTGAACAGGCACTGGGGGAGAGCCATCCCTGCCATGCTGGGGCTATCACAGCTGTGGCATGTGCAGATGTTGGAGGCTTCCCCTGCTCTCAGCAGGCTTCGTTCTGCGTCAGAGAGATTATCTGCCATGTGTGGTTGCCCTCCCTGGCGCCTGCCCAGCCTGAATACGTCTGTTTGCAGAGTTGAGCTGTCTCCTGGCTTGGCTGCAGTTGGTTCCTGCTGTTTACTTTTCCTGATACCTACTGTGGGCTGGGACTAGGCGTCCGAGCACAGGGAGGAACAAATGCCAGGCAGAACAGGACGCTTTCAACTGCATTCAGTGCCATCAGCAGACTGAAACATCATTTTTGCCACTTGTCCTCCCTGCAGGCTGCTGGGTTTCAGAACAGTGAAGTCCTTCTGTTTCCCAAAGGAGCAGTCAGCTCACTCGGCAGCAGCACTCCTTCAAGATGGAAATACCAGATAAACAAGCAGCGTAAATGGATCACAGTTGAAAGCAAGGGGAAAGATCAGTCATGACCTCGGGATCAGAGAGTCACAGACTTTATGGAGGTCAGGATGGAGTGACATGGTTACACGATCCCATTGGCTGCAGCTCTGTGATGCGACATTACACATGCTTCAACAGGCTAATGCCTGTGTGAACACAGACCACTAATGTAAATATACAGAATTTTCCAAAAAGAAAGATTCTTGACTTTATGTTTTAGAGGAAAAAACAAGGTGCTGTAGAGAGCTGGCTGTGAGAGGAGGTTGGGTTAGCTGAACACGAAGAGAGAAAATTCAGCTTCACCTGGAATTCTGACAACTAGGTTATGTCACTACAGACACTAACAAATTAGGGACAAATCTATCATTTTGAGGAGCCTACTAAGTTAGGAGTCAGTTCACTATCCATACAGCTCTTTCCATAAGCCAGCAAGGAAGGAGCAGTGGATGTCTTTTGCTAGCACTGAAGTAACAAAATACTACATTGCCCTCTCAATTTTGCCTACAGCTAACATTTGCTACCTGTTCATTCAGCCCAATCCTGACAGAAGCTATCCCATCCCACCCTACATGCAGGACCCTGCAGAAATGCTGAAGTTACCCCCAGATTCTCCACAGTATATGTGCCTTATTAATGCCAAGAATCACCAGTCTTTGCCAGTCGCTTGCCATAGTCTGGCAAGTCAAATGTTTCCAGCACCTGGAAATGTCCATGTGGAAGAGATTCTTTTCAGAGCAATTTCCCAAAGGTTCAGGTGCCTCTGCGGGTCTCTCACTAGGTTAAGTGCCCTCTGTGCCTCAGAGCTGCCTGTGGGTGCTGTAAAACAGCATCATGTACTCCAGAGCAGCACAGCCTACCAGCAGGTAGATTTGGCAAGAGGCAGATACAAGTGTGAGAATAGTACTTGGCATCAGACTTCATATCTCCTTTTAAAATTGGATCCTAGGACAGTTCCCAGCTAATCTGAGCTTTGCTCAGCCACTGAGACCGTCCTGCTGCTGGCAGTGGTCACTGAGCACAGGCCTTTACAGTATGGCTTAGAAAGTCCATGTCTAGAATGGACAGTGAAATTTGGACATTTAATACCTAGGAGACAAACAGGTCACCTTCCTGGACATTGACATTTAAGCTGAGTGTTTGGCTATAAAACCTGAAAAGGCTTTAAGAGCACCAGCCCTCCCTTCCAGCCAGTCTCTCTTCTTTTCACTCCCCAATCCAAGTATTTCTTCCCCAGAATCTAAAATATTACACTTGCAAAATAATGTCTTGAAGCTGTTTGGCTCTGAGGAAATACAAGAGCCCAGAAATTATGAATTGTGGTGTTCTGAAACACAAACACGCTTATAAACCATTTCTCCTTTTGTATGTTTCCTTACAAAGCCAAAAAAATGACAATGGCATAAACCCCACTGTGCTCTGGAACAAGCAGCCTTTGCACACTGAAAGGTCTCTTGCCTTGCTCATGCCCTCTAACTTCTGGAGAAGGTATCTGCACTTCACACACATGAACTTTAACAAACCTCTTTGTATTTTTTCTCAAAGCTACTAATCATGGGAGAACCTCCTGGAAGTGGCTTCTACTTGCCTTCCTTTTTCATAGCTGGAATCAGAAGAAATATATTTCTTAATCAATTTTACTGGCCATCATAAAACAGTTATTCCCTTTCAGTAATTCCATTCCTGTGAGATAACCAAATATTTTTCAGGGCAACAAACTAATGACAAAGTCTGGTATCAAAAGGAGCAGCAAGCAGCAACAATATGGGCTGTACCCTACATCCCAGCTAAAGCACCTGCCCTGCAATGTGCCTGAGGTATTTAACGTGGAGTAATTATCATATAAAGCCTAGCTGAGCAAAGTCTGTTTTTTTCATGGTGTTCATGAAGAGTTTGAGCAGAGTTTTGGATCTGATGCCAAATAACTTCAATACACTGCTGAACTCCTGCCCCCTGCAGTGCTAAGTGTTTGCAGAGGAAGAGCCAGCCCAGCTGACCAGCAGCACTGCATCCAGGGATACCTAGAGCCCTTCCATAGCCTCCTCTGAACAAGGGGCTGGACATCCCTCAGCATGCTCATCCCCACTGCCTCATTCTGTGATAGAGATGGGGAAACCAAATCACAGATTGTCAGTTAAATGACATATAGAAGAGGCAGAATGATATAGTAGGAAATATTAGATATCCTCAGCTTTGAGCAGGGCAATTATACCAATTTAGAACCTCCAAAAGATCTCAGCTAATGCAGTGTAACTGAAACAACAAAGCAGGGACTATGCCTGTAATCAGGTTGTAATAGCCAACTCCCTAAAGTAACACCTAGAAACCTAGAAACCTCAGAGGATGGTGAGTCTCTCTGAAACACCACTGCAACAGCCACCAGTATGCTTTTAGGAGTATGACTCCAGCCCAGCAGCCTAGCATAATTACAGGAGTACTGGGATTGAAGAGAAGCACCCTTGGCACAGGAAGTGGCTTCCCCAGAGCATTCCCTCCAAGCCAGCTGTATGGCAGGCAGCATGGTCAAAACAGGACATTGTAGAGGATGGCTGGTCACTAGTGAGGGGAAGAGACCTGCCAAGCTTCAGCCCCATGTATCACCACTAAATGAAGGTCTCAGGGTCAGCGTCAGGATGGGAGAGTCATCCCCTGTTTGCACATGAGCAGGTAGAATCAGCGCAGACTTGGAGAGGAGTCCATATGGAACATATTTTCCACTAGGAAATAGTAAGTGACTAATGACAATGGCAGTCATTAGCAAGGCGACAAGTTAGGCAATCGTGTCCAAAGACAGCAGCAGCTCCTCTGAGTAAGCACAGGCTGGTGGAGCAGTGTCCCTCAGCTGCCTGAGGCAAAGGCTGGGCTCAGGCAGGTGCTGCAGATGACAACCAGAGGACCAGGAATCGATGCCACCAGAAACAAACAAATATGAGGGGAACAAAGTACTATTTACAGGCAAAGAAGGTATCTGCTGCACGGCTTGCGTGAGGTTTCGGTGCCACGGACAATAGAGAAGTGTGGATGAACGGTCACTAGGGAAGTGTGGGTGTAGCTGATAGCAGATTGCCAGCAGATAGGAAATATTCCTCTCCTCACATCAAGAGAAGCTGGCAGAATCATCACTGCTTCCACTCCCCAAGGACAGAAATAATGCAGCTGATTTGCTGCTCTGCTGACAACAAAGCATAGCTTGTGCCTGTGGGAATTAAAATGGCCCAAATTACTTTTTCCTGGAACAAGCCACTTGTAGAACTGACATAACCACAAATGAATACACAGGGTTATTTTAAATAGCAGTTTACCAAAACCAGCCACATTTGGGCAGCTTTTTTTAAATCTCAACACGCTGCTAACATGCGTAGCAAAGGACCTTGAACAACATCACCAAATGGGTGACAGATGTTTGGTCACATCCTTCCCAGTCCCACCACACTGGGTGACTGACAGGGCACAGGATATGCCTTTGCTGGGACAGCATCAGCATTCTTCAGTGAGCTTTCCACTGGGTGTTGGTAGCTGCATGGATTCAGGGAATTTTGCTCAGACGAACGAAGGATACGATCTTCATGTTACGCTTTGGTCTGACGTACCAGCAACAGCTGCTTTACCAGGAAGCAGGACAGTCATGTTCCCCCACTCCCTCCCTTCCCTGGTCCCTGCATGTCCCTCGCTGCCCTTGCATCTGATTTAGCAGCTGCTGTGAAGCTGGATGAGCAAGCTGGTCAGGCAGGAAACTGCTTTTTTTTGGTGGATTTGTTTTCCCTGGAATCACATCCTTGACCCAACTTACCCTTCAGCCGACCCGACACTAGGCAAGGGCGATGGGGAAGAGAGGAACATGCTGGTGAGAGCCCAAGGCTTGAGATACAGGAAGGTGGGGCTGACTGACATCAAGCCCCTCGTCACTGTTTTGTCATACTTTCATCTTTGCACACCTCCTCCACCTTCCTTTGGTGCATCGCAAGCCTCTTCACAAGGAATGCCATTCATCTGGAAGTGGCACTGTTGATTTTCTGCCCCTCCTTCCTTGATAACCCAGCCAGACCTGTCCCAGAGCAGCACATGAGGAGACATTCACAGACTGTGGGAGCAGCTCAAATGGTAGTTATCACTGGCAAAACTGTGAATGTGGTGATGGCCAAACAGGGAAGGGGCAGCTTGGGTCAGTCATTAGGAAGGAGAAGAGCTGGTTGGCTGGTTTAACATCCAATAAATGGTGTCACGTTACAGATCACCTGAGTACCTACTGACGCTGAACAGCCTTGTTGGGAGGTCCAAGGTTCAATTATGGCCTGGAAATAATTTTAGAACATTGGCAACATGATCTGATCTGAGTCACTGGGCAAAAGTGTCAATGGACAAGGCTGCTCAGCATCTTCCTTTTCCAAAAGCAGCTTACCTGCTTTCCAAACAGAGCTAAAAAAGTACTGATGTAAATTCATATCTTCCAGCAGTACATTTTAATTTATTTTGTGGCATTTCAATGACGACTACAGTTTCCAGAATAAGTAAAACCTGTGCTGTTATGGAACAGGGAACACTGCCTACAGTGTATCAAGTTTTATAAGGCTGAATAACTCCTCGCTACAAATCCACTGCCAGGAGACAGTTTTACCAGTGATTAAGGTAGGCACCTGAATTTGCTTCTTTCTACAGTATTTCAATACCACCAGTGATGCCTTCCCAGACTAGTTAGGCTCATACTGACTTATTCAAGAATCCAGTATATTTGAGATGAGAGTTAGTTTTACTTTACTTTGTTGCTCCATGTTTCTTATTGTGTAATTTGTGAATATTCTGCCCCTCTCAGGCACTACCCTTAACACAGAAAATGGTTTACTGGAAGCAGGCACAACTCAGCAGCAGCAGCTGAAACTGGTGTTATTATTGACTGCAGTTACCAGACGTACATTTTTACAAAGGCCAAAGAGTTCCAATTCAAGCAAAGACTTTAACTGTTCTTGCTTGAATAGCTTCAACTTTTACCTAAAATTTGCTCAAGTTTAAATGAAATTTTTTTTTAGGGTACATGCATATTCCTAACTAACCCATACCTCCTAGTTTAGTGTCTCCCAAAGTGGCAGGGGTGCAATACTTGCCAATAGGGATGAAGCAACTGACCCCTGCTGCAGTTTCAGAAATGCCAGCAGACTTGGATAACTTGATGTAGCAGGTTATTTCCCTTTCAAGAGCCTAATGTCTGATGATAATTATTTCTATTCTTGTAATCTCTGATTTCCCAACTACTGTTTCTATTTACTGCCATAGTTGCAGTGTTGCAAAATTCAGGGAATCCTTTTCACCCACATTTTCTCCTTGGCAGGAATAAATGCAGTCAGCAAGATCAAATGGTTTTTTTTCCTCCGTCATCTTTTTACGAACAAAGAACCCAATCTGTCCTTGGTGACTAAGAGCTGGATCTAATGTACAGAAAAGAACTGTGAGATGACCTTGGAGCCAGGTTTCTGGGTGGAAATGTCTTTGAAATGTAGCTTTTCCATATCACCAAATGACGCCAGCTGCTGACAAGCACATCTTGAGCTGTATGGTGCCAGCACGACTTTCTTTCCATTCACCTCCACAGCAGTCGCTTTGCTCCTCAGGGGAGCATCTGATGTGTTTTCCAAAACAGATTCCTCCTGCAGGCAGCATTTACATTTCTGATTAACCTTTCACAAGAAGCCAAGTTTGTATGAAACCAGGTTAGTGTTGGAAGCTCAGCCGACATCACTTCAGTCAGGGCACACCTGCAGTAATGCCATCTCGCCCTTCAAGACCTACAGCTCTGCTTGGAAGTCTCAGCTTCAAAAATTTCCCTCATTTATCATAGAGTCGTGGAATGGTTTGGGTTGGAAGGGACCTTATAGGTCACCTTGTTCCAACCCCCTGCCATGGGCAAGGACACCTTTCACTAGACCAGGTTGGTCACAGTCCCATCCAGCCTGGCCTTGAACACCTCCAGGGATGGGGCAGCCACAGCTTCTCTCGGCAACGCAACCTGTGCCACCCTCACAGTAAAGAATTTATTCCTAATACATGATCTAAACCTCCTCTCTGTCAGTTTGAATCTATTCCCCCTTGTCCTGTCACCACATGCTCTTGTAAAAGTCCCTGACACAAAAGGTGAACTGATACAGCTCTTGATTTAGACCCAGAATAAAGCACAGTGAGTTACATTACAAGATACCTGAGCACTCTGTAGGTGATTTAAGGCTTTTTTTTTTATCTGACTAGTGTTAGGTAATATATACAAATTATTGATTAATAGCTAGATTAGGTACCAAGGGAAATCATCCTATTTACTTCAAGGACTGATCATATATTTCTACTTATCAGTTAGCCCTTGGATAGGAGTTACCACCTGTAAAGACTGTTTAAAATACAAATGTTCATTAATATTCAAATAAGGCATATATGAAATAGCAACTCTTTTGAATAAATAGATATCCCCCTCAAGTTAACCTTTCCGAAAAGCCTGAAATGCAAAGGAAGTAATCAGCCACAGAAGCATTAACTTCATCTTTTCTCATGGCTCCATCTGAGCATCTGTACAGTTGTTCTGTAAGAATGCAGCTAAATACACTGAGGAGGGGGTTCTTTTTTAAATGAAAGCTGTAAAGACACCAAAATTGAAGAAATACAATACCAGATGTTAGGAAAGGCTCAACAATGGGCACAAGAAGCAAAAGAAAAAGAAATGTGTACGTTAAATGCTTACAATTCTTTGATCTTCAAGACTAACCAACACTGTTTTAGGGAAGAGTATTATCCTGAGTATAAAAGGGAGGGTTTTTTCTGCCCCATTGAGCACAACTGTTGTTCTAGGTTCTGGGCCATTAATTTTGAGTTAATTAGGCCTGTGTGCAAACTGCAGTCAAGTTTTGACTTAAAACTTTTACTCTTGGCGAAGAGCCTGCCACGTTTTCACAGCCAGTGTGGTGTGGTGATGGGTGACAGGGCAGCCCCCACAGCAGAGGCACATTTCCTCCTGTCCCAGAGCAGCCCCAGTTATCAAAAAACTTTCTCTCTGCTCTACTTGGTGTTAGCAGCCAACATCAGCTTTCCAGCTCTGCAGATTTCTGGTTTTGTTTCCTGAAAGATAAGTGCTACCTGAAAAATCATCACTGTGTTCAATAATTACAGTTTGAGAATAGGTGGGTGACAAGGAGATCTTCCAACTTCCCTGGTGCCCAGGCACATAGAAAATGGAGATGAGTAACTTCATTCTGGGGACATATAGAAAGAAATACAGAAATACACCTTGGCTTAGACTAGGCTCCATCATACTACAAGGCTGGCACACTGTTGTTACAGAAAGGGAAGTTATTTCTATGTCTTTCTGGCTTCTCAAACTAAAATGAGGCCTTTTAAACAGAGTATAGGATTTTGCAAAAAAAGAGGTGGTTAGTATAAAAGGGAAGTTATTTCTATATCTTTCTTGCTTCTCAAACTAAAATGAGGCCTTTCAAACAGAGTACAGAATTTTGCAAAAAAAGAGGTGGTTAGTATAAAGACTGGCATTTATAAACGTCAGCGTAACAGAATTTTCTACCCAAAATATCCTTCTCAGTTCCTTAATCTGGGAAAATATGAAGCAATTCAATGAGGTTATAGTGATGCTTTGATTTACTGGAAAAAAAAAAGGTTTTAATTCTTTCCACAGTTCCATTAAATATTTTTTTTCATAGGAGAATTTGCTGGAATAGTTAATGTGGAATAAAATGATCCACAGTACTCGGTCCAGGATAGAAATATTCAGATGCTGGTACCCAGCTGTCTTCTCCTTACTTAGTTTAGCCCATTCAGGGAATTACATTAAGCTAAAATGGACTTTCATTTGGAGCAAAGTTCCAGGAACACAGACATTCAGGAATCACTTTAAATTTTAAACAAACCTGAGCTAACTCCAGACCAATTTCCTAACACCAGATCTTATTTTATTGCCATAGATTACTGGTAGAAGATAGAAAACAGAGAGATGTACAAAATCCCCAGGCAACAACAGAACAACTTTCAAAAGCCGTTTTGGCTTCCTGAGCACCCACTGCTTTCAGTAGCCTGTGCTTAAGAGAAATGCTGTTACCACACTGGACAACTTTCCCTTCCAGAGATTTGTTTCCCACAGAAAAGTCGATGGGAACAAGATGATAAGCAGAAAGTCCTGGATTGTGAAATCAGATCCACATTCATCTCCCCACTGCTCTGGGAGCTGGCAGAGGGTCTGTCCTCAGGAGGGACTTCACACCTCGTTCCCCAACAGCCAGTTTTGAAGGGGTTTAATATTTTTAAACTGAGAAAAAAAATGATGGCAGAGGGGCCTGTTTATAACTTTGCAAATAGTGCAGAGAAGCTAAAAACAAACCCTCCTTGCTTCACACAATACGGGAAGCATCTGGCACCCAACTGCAGCTGCTGGGAGGCAGATCTAAAACAAACGAGCTGGGGCCTGTCCTCACACACTGTAATTACACTCGGGATTATCCAGAGACTGAAAGTATCAACAGCTTTAAGATATGACAAGCTAGATTAAAAACAAAACCCAGAAAACCAGGCTGAGTGATTATTAGAGCTGATGGCCTGCTTGCAAGAAATCTCCAAGCAGTGGTTTGCAGCCAGAGCACAAACAGAGAGGGATCAGCTTCTCTTTGCTCCCTTCAACATGCTGAGTAAGGCAATGAGCAGGGATTTGTGCCACTGTGCAGAGCATCCTTAAGAGTTACGGGGTTCAGCCAACATGCAGATCTAGGAAATGGGAAAAAACAAAGCAGTAAACCTTCTCAGGACTTTTGCTGAGGTTGTAATTAGGAGTTAGGAGTTTCGTATTTTCTCTGTCCCTCCTGTACATTCTCATAAGGACACACTGCCTGTTGCTGAATTCTGCAGCTAAGGAAGGGGCAAAAATGCAGCCATTCACAAATGGTAAAAATCTGTGTGATTAAAAGTTCTTTTTCTGCATTTCCACCACAGGAGCCCAAGAGCTTATTAAACACCACCGACAAGCATGTACACACCCATGTGAAAGTACTTGCCTAACTTTATGCCAGGGATGCATTTCTATATTATGCCAAAATTGTGCTGGAACAGCATAGCACAAGGCACTAAAGAAAAAGGCAAACCCAAAAACGCAGTCTGAAAGTCATGTGCTATTGTCAGGGACTGGAATGTAGTCCCACAGCAGCATAGCTGGGGACTTCCCATCTATATTTAGGGTGTTGCAATCCTACCCTGTCACCCACACGTCCTCACCCCCAGCAGGATGCCAGCTCTGGAAAGGCACAGAAAGCAAACTGTCTCCCTACATCCCATTCCAGGTTGGTGTTGCAAGTCTCAGCTGTCAGGTTGGGGCGAGAGCACGCTGTGAGGCAGGGTTTGGTGGCAAAACTGTTCATCACTTCCAACTACTTAGGTGGTTGACAGAAAGGTTAAGTGACTCAGACATGTCAAATACTTGATAGCACATGGTGTTAAACCTACGTGCACAGTTCCCATAGGAGCTGTTTGCACTGCACCCGGAGCCTGACCTGCAGAGTGGGCTTTGATAACCTCTCGTGCTGTGAGCCACACCAGGGTTATTCACAGCCCTGCAGGTGATTACGCTGAGCTACACGTCCCAGTGAGCACGAAGGTGATATTTACACTGTGGGACCTGTGCACATTCCCACGCTTCCAGCCAACAGGAGTGGGGGCTCACATCAAATCCCCATCATCACCCACATTATAGAAAGGTGCACCCTTCCCTGCTCACACAGCCATCTGCACAAAACCAAAAGCAGTGTTCAGTTTAAGAACAGAAACCCAATGCTCTCTGCCTGTTTGATTTGCTGTTCACATAAGCCAGCCCAGAGAGCTTCAGTGCAGCCTTTGTTCTCGCTCTGTCAATTTAAGCCTTACTCAAACAATTGTCAGACTGCACGAGGCTTTTTTTAGTGAAGCCCCACGTATACCCAGCACTCCCACACACACTATTCATTATGCCACTTCTTAATATTTTCCATATCAGTCACTGCTGCACCCCAGGATATGCATATTGAAATTCTCCTTTCCCTTTTGATTCATTCGATGTCATCGTGCACAGCTGTGGATGTCAGCGTGGTGGCACTTACACGTCCTCATGACACAGCTTCCTGAGCAGAGCAGTAAAAGCAGGGCAGTGAGGAAATCACCCCTCACTGCTACCAGAGCAGTGGCAGAAAACTACCATGGCAATTAAATGGGTATTTAGTAATACACTGTAGTGAGATTATTTGACAAGGTTTGGGCAATGGAAATGAAAAGTGAACGTTTAAGACTTAGAACCACATGTAGATTAAAAGCACATTGTACTCAGGCAGCATTTATAACTTCTGGGGTTTTTTTAAGCTCTATGAGAGCCCCTCAGTTATTGAAGCTGTTGTTTAACATGACAAATTCAATTTGTATTTTTAAAAAAATCATGTTTATAGCATTTATGGTGGCAGAACAAGGCTGAAATTACTTCCAAAAGCTCAAAATGTTAATAACCCTCCCTTTCCTACCCAACCCTAATCCCCTTTTCCTTATTATTTAACAGTTCTTAACTTTTTAATTCTTATTGAGTATTTAGGACTACCATAAAATGGTGCAATGCTCTTGCCTTTGCCTGAAGCCCCTATTGCTGCAGCACAGAGGATCTGCTGGAAGGTGACAGACTCACCAGTGTGGAACATTTCAAATTTATTATTTAGACCCAGTTGCAGAGGGTCAGAGTGAGACTTTCAGCAGCATCTTCTTAAAATAGCAACTGTTTTACTCAGTTTATAAATCTAAATACCATTTAAGGACATAACCCTCAGATGGGGATGGGATCCCCTTTTGATGTATGAACCTTGTGTTCCAGACTGCAAGAATCAAACGAAACTGCCAAAATAAAGGCACATCATGGAAAAAGCTGCAGACAGCAGAGGCAATATATGAGCGTGGAGCTGCATACAGAGCCAGAAACAGGCACTGCATCATTGTTTGTTCAACACCTACCAGTGTGTGAGCACAAGGGCTGAAAGAGCCCTGGTCTCTGTCACTGTCCCTGGGGACAGCCACATCCCAGCCCCTGCCACCAGCAGCAGGAACAGCAGATCCCAGGGCAGCCTGCAGTCACAGCAAGGGCACACACAGAGGGAAGGAGGACTAGCACAGTGGCTGCAAGAGCAGGCAAGAATTGCCTCGATGATGACAAAGAAGTGATTGCACAATTAGCTCAGAAATGAAACCGTCTGCTCCGTTTGTCATCTCTGCTGGGAGTGTCACAATCCTGTGCGTAACCTCGAGGCAACACCTTGTACTTCATTCAGTGCAGAGTGAGGTCTCACCAACGAGGGCTTTTTCTGTGTGTGTGTAATTCTAAATGTTACAGGGCCTGAAGATTTTCAGGAGGTTTGGGGTGTTGGTTTGGGTTTTTCCTACCATATGCCGGATGCAACTAGCATTAATCACATTTAGCAGCATATTTTTCTGGCTTTCAGAGACAACCTGCAGAGTTGGACAGGGAGATGCCACAAATGCTCAGTCAATCCCAGGGTAAAGGCAGTACTTTCCTGAAGTGTACTGTCCACACTTCACACCTGCATCTATGTGGATTTTAGATCTGAGCATACAGACGTTGCCAACTTAAATACATTGAGTTTATATCTCTTTTTGATCACACAATATCTCTCCTTTTCAGAGACAACCTGCAGAGTTGGACAGGGAGATGCCACAAATGCTCAGTCAATCCCAGGGTAAAGGCAGTACTTTCCTGAAGTGTACTGTCCACACTTCACACCTGCATCTATGTGGATTTTAGATCTGAGCATACAGACGTTGCCAACTTAAATACATTGAGTTTATATCTCTTTTTGATCACACAATATCTCTCCTCCATGCTGAAGAGGATCTGAGCATACAGATGTCACTGACCTAAACACATTGAGTTTATATTTCTTTTTGATCACACAATATCTCTCCTCCATGCTGAAGACACAGCAGTGAAAAATTTAGAAAAAGAAAAAGTAGAATCGAAGCAGAACTCAGAACTCAAACCTCAAACATTTTACGCAAGAGTCCCTGAAACAGCACATTTTTAAACAAGTGTTGTAGCTTAGCTCTAAACCTGGCTGCATCTTTATAAATGCAAGAGGTAGACAATAAGTAAGCATAAGATATATTTGTATTTTCTATCCAAACATTTCAAGAGCCAGAAAGAGGAGAGGGTAGGACTGGGTACACAAGAAGTTAATGTACGACAACATTATTTATAAATAAATTCGCTGAGGAATGATACAAACAACTTTTCTAACACAAGACTGAAATTCTTGTCATATTTTCCTTAAATTCTTTGAGGGGATTTGATTATTCTTTCAGAATAGCTGCCAGTGTCCCATACAAATCTCAGAGAGTTTAGTGAAGCTCTGAGAGTTGAAGGTCTCCAATGCCAATTTGCTCTTTGCTGCTGCTGCTGGGCTCTGCAGAGGAACTGCCTCATGGATAAATTTCAAAGCAAGAGAAAAGTTTGATAGCAACTGCAAGGGCTTGTGCCTGTGAGACATGCAGACAGCAGTGCTGCGAGGCACTGCACAGGAAGGTAGAAAGACATTTCCACCACCAGCCATCCCCTACTCTAGGGAAATGCAGATTTGCTTTTGGGTGCTCTGCCTCTGACACTGTCTTGCATCAACAGGACATCTCTGCGTGTGTTAAGAGAATAACTGAGTCCCTTTGGCCTGTGCAAAGTTTTGCACTTTTGCTTTCAATTATTCGGCAGAGCCCTGCACCTCTTCTTGCCAGCAAGCCTGGATCACTGACAGAGGTTGCAACTCTTTTCCTGCATCACTGGAGATAGATTGCTTGTACATCAGAGACTACTGCACAGTCCAGACCAGACCATTCTTGTTTGGGGAAAAAATGAGAAAGTACAAAAGGTGACTGCGGGTTATGTTTATAGACATTCTGTGCAACAGCAAAGCTGTACAGAAACTAGAGAATGCACAGTGGCACCAAAAAATACCAGCTCCATGTGGATTTCATATGTCACCTACCTGTGAATGATCTGCACAGAGACAGGGGTACAAGCTGGCCACAGCCATGCCCAAACTAGGACAGCAGTATGCATTTAAAGTGTCTTTGAATACCAAAGCAGTACTTCAATTCTAGCTCTAAAGATCATGCCTTGATGTATATACTCAGGAAAGACTAAGCAAAGTTTTACAAACAACCATAACTCAGGCATTTGTTCTGCATGCCCAGTTTTGCACCCATGAGTGTGTTCTTTTGACACAGACCTACACATATAATGTATGTGCTGATGCAATATCTATCTGTGTAACACACAATGCTCTGTGACGCTCACCAGAAATTCTCGGGGAGGAAATCCTGATGGCTTGGTGCTGCCTCCATGCAACCTGCCCTTCCTTCCTCCTCTGTACAGTGCAGAAAGTACAGGGGACATCCTCTGCCATGACTGTACATCTAACAGCACAGATCCTTCTTATTCACTTCCCCGTACGGTTCAGGCTCATTTGCACAGTTCACAAATAGATGCATTGTGTCGTCAGATGCAATTTCATAGCATGAAAGAGAAGTTACCTTATCTCTCTCCTGGCATACTCTATGCCCTTCCCTTTGTGCTTAGCACACAAACAATAAATATGTGCATTTAATGGGGTATTTTGTCTCTGGTTTTGAGATACTTCTAGCTACGTAGCTCTGAATATTTGGGTCAGTAGATTCTCACTATTGACTTCAAAAGTTTTTAAACCTAACCAATAATTACGAACCAAATACTTATCATTTTTACAATAGTAACAGTACCTCTTGATACTCTTGTTAATGCTTTATCCATCTGTCATGACTCTTGATAAAGTCTGTGATTGGGAATAAAAAGCCTTGGAAAATGCAGAGGAGGGAATGGAAAAACCCTAGAGCTTCTGGTTTGGGATCTATCTGAAATGCATTGATGGATGCTGATAACATGGTGGAACACAGTTACATAAAAGAACAACCCACTGCCCCTAAGATATCTATAAATAAAAGAATACTGAACTTGGCTCTTCCACATCCAGTTCATTTCAAAGGGGGGAAATTACACTCTCATATGTTATATTATTGAGGCTTCTCCACTGCGTGCTATTCTCAAATAGTTTTCCAGATGAAAAGACTGGTTTGTTTTCCTGCAGATGGAAATGTCAGTTACTTTAAAAGCAGGTTTATCTACCTATATTCAGTTTGTCAAGTATTACATGTTTGCATGGAGAGGTTTACCTTTGCCAGTGTATGCTAGCAGTGAGCCATTTGCAGTCAATAACGCCCAACTCTGAGCTACAACCCATATGCCATCAAGCATCTGCTGTCCACCCACTTCTCCTGTGTTTTGGAAACACTTACTGGCCTCTGCAGCTGTTCTGGCTAGCTGAAAGATAACCTCATCAACACATATTCTATGTAAATTTACACCTTCCCATGTGTCTCTTCGTTTTTTCTGACCCGTGCTGCACATGTCCCAAGTACTGGTGCAACTTGCTCCTTACCAAATGCAAACATCTCTGACAAAATATAAAGTCTCTTCCTGGCTGGAGGTCACATTGTTGTACAGTGAGAGCCTTGCTAGTGCCAGGACTGATTTATTATTGGCTGGCGATTTTGATCCGATAACATTATTTGTGTTGGTAGGTTGCTCACGTGTCAGGATTAGTACAAGACACTGAAGAAGGAACACAGTGTTCTGCTCCTATTTATGTTTCTTGCTATAGTTTCCTCAAAGACTAACATTATTAACTACCCCTGTCAGACAAATGACACTCAATTTCAGGTCATTTATACCTGTATCTTACACATCAGGAGTTGTTATATCAGCTTAAAGTCTGATGGAAAGCTGAAGCATAAATACAGCAATGTGTAATATACATATTTACACCAAAATAGATGCTTGGGGATGGCTCCTGTCACAATTCAGGACCTCAAGCTAAACATCAGGAGAAGCTATATTGACTTCAGTGGCATTACTCATGCTTTGCTAGACCTGAAGTCTCAGTGTTTCCTTTCTGGAATTTTAGAGTATCACTGACAAAAGAGAGACCTGGTTCTCTCCCATCAGGCTCTCTGGAAAAGGAACACTCTCACTTCACAGGGCAGGGTGGCCTCTAGCACACTCAGCAGCTCTGTACTGCAGAGCCCCAGCTGTTCACAAACACCCCCAAAGGGACTCTGCTGGGGCCAGGGGCATTGCAAGCACATACAAGAAGATATCTGCAGAGCAGGAGGTCTGCAAAGCAAGACTTCCACTTATGGACAGGGCTGGGGGATAGCATCTGCTTCCTCTGCTGTTGACAGTGAAGTGCCAAGCAACTAAAACACCAACACCTATATATCGACTGCAGTGATTGTACAACCTGCATGCAGGACATGAAACAGGGAACAAGCAGAGGCTGATTATACACGTAGAAAGCAGACCTACTTAGTCAGAGGCTGACATTTTTACATAGCTGCTTTCCAGCCTCCAAGAGCGCTCCAAACACAGAATAGTTTCCACTGTTTCCCTTTTCACACACGCTCAGTTTTCCAAACCATTCACCTTTGGCAAAAAGCTCCATGCCTGGCCCCTGCTAGAAGGTCAGCTTGTTTTGAAACACGAATGAACTCCTTCAGTCGTTAAAGATCTGGGGCAGCAAATGAATTTGCTTTTAGATTCCAGAGGTTTTTACTTCATCATTGTCACTAAACTTCTGCACTCACTTCCTTAAAATTTATAGTCCATTTTTTGAATGAGGCTTTTGCAGACTCATAAGCAGAATTATCTCCTAATAATTTAAACATGTAACAGGGAAATTAGGTCTCTCATTGCTACACAGGATTATTTTTTATTATTTTTTTTTTTAGCAAAACCTATTTTTGTCCTGTACTTTTTGTGCCATTGTCAGATTTTTTACGTGCGCACATTGACATTTGCATAATTTCCATGAGGGAGATTGAAACCTTTCAGGGAAACACAATGCAAAGTCCAGGAAGAGAAAACTTTTCATACAAGGAGAAAGGAAACAACAGTGCCAAGGTTAACTGGGGAGGTGCTTTCCACTGTGCCCCACAGGGTTTACTCCTGGTTCTGGCTGCATTCGTTCTGACATGTGCTCTCTAGAACATACATTTTCACCAAGCTGGTGTGTTTTGGCCAAGTGTTTCTATGCAGGCTTATGGTTCAAGTTAAGGAAATGTCTCTGTCTGACCATGCAGGAGCCACTTTGACAGTTACTCTTGCACTACCTGAGCTGGCACTGTGGCCTTTCTGCATCTGCATCCTCCACACTCACAGTCACACCAGGTTTCCTTATCAGCTTGACCCAAGTTTCCCATAGCAAAGTCTCAGACATCTCAATCCTTAAAATAATTTAACCTTGGTGCAATAGCTAAATAAGAAATTTACAGCTCAAGCTGGTGCCTCCGAGTAAGGATCCTGAACATAGGATGCCTTGGGGTTTTGTCCCTTCAGAGTCTAAGGCCACAAAAGTCTGGGGGTCCTTGTCTCCTGCCATGTCTGTGAGGGTCCAGTCACCTGGCTGGACCACAGATCCCTGTGCCCTTTCTTATGCAAAGGGTTGGCAGTTCATGTCCTCTTGCCTTGTGCTTGGGCTCCTGCCCCCCAGAGCTCAACCTGCAGCTGCACCCCAAGCTACCTGCACAGAATGTATTCCTCAGCAGTTCCTTTGGAGTCTGTCAGCAGAACAAATGCAAACAGATGCAATGCCAGTGAGACTTGACACTCATAACAGAATTGATGAACCCCTCTGCACAGACCATTATTTTCCAGCCCTCTCCCTGCTCTCAGCCAGATTGCCCAGCTGGGCTCCAGCACTTGTCAGGCCCTTCTGGTTTAACTCATTGAAATAGCAGAAAATGATCCAGAAAAAAGGGGTTTAATATATTTTATATTTTGATAGAAAGATAAATTAGCTTAGCTATGGCTCAGAATTAGTTCAAGGATGGGGCAGGACTGCACAGTCAAGAGCAAGCCAAGAAAACACAAAGGAAGGGAGAGGTAGGGCAAGGAAGACAAAAAAAGCAGCAAAACAAGCTGCTGCATTGGCCAGACTGCCACAGTAAACAGTGCTGAACACCTAAAAAATGTCATCCTGACCATCAACCTATATCCTGGCTGGAACATAAAGAATAACAAGGGAATATAAGAAATAGTGTGACTTAGTCAAATAACAGTAATATCTTAAAAACCTCAAATGTCCAATGATATGATTCTATATCATAAGTTAATGTATTAACAAATGGAAAAACATTATCTGAGAGACAGTATCAGCTTTAAACCACACTGAAGCTAATCTTCTACTCCCAACTTTCTGCTGTTTCTGTGATTATACTTTGTTAATTCTGATAATTCATTGCCTCTATAAATGTTATGCATGTTAGACCATTTTGTCATTCAACTTCTATTTCCCACAGAGATTCCATTTGTTGTTTGCTACCAAGTCTCCATTCCTAGGAGAAGATCATTTAAATAATTACTACAGTGGCAATGGCATTTCATCAAGAGGCACCACGACAGTTCACACCATCACAGTATTTCCAGTTGTCCCAGTTACACACAAATTCAAAACCAGGAGTGATAAAAATAAGAAGGCTGCATGTTTTAGAAACAGTGTGTTCATATATGCAACCTGTACCTCAAATAACTTCCACTCATTTAAAGACAAACTCTTAGTCACATTATCAACCATATCCAATAGTTCAGAAATCTAGAGCTGGAGAAAGACCAAAAACCAGGAGTTGGCCAGGAAAGATGACAACAAAGATGACAACACTTTCTCTTGCATTACCAGCAAGGTTGATGAATTGTAGGTTTTTTTACTGTTATCTTACAGCTAAAAGTCACTTGGAAATGTAGCATGCAATAGAAAATGTTCATCTTGGGAATGAAAAAAACATTCATGGAAATAATGAATGAATTCTGACGATATATAAGAGAAAATGATACTGATTATACGCTGGGGGAAAAAAAAGACCAAATAAATATATCTTGATGGCACAAAAAGGCAAAGTCAGAGATTAGAGCTGAATCTTTAGCCTCTAGTGCTTACCTGGCTACTGCCTGATGTCCTTCCTCCACACTCCCAGTACAGAACACCAGAATTATTCAATGTTACTGTTTTTAGCACTCCTTCCTTACAGCTATTCACCACAACATTGGTGAGAAAAGTGACCAAGAACTAAAATACTCCAATTCCAAAAGAAACCTCAGAATTTTTGACAACTATGTGTTTCAATACCTTCTTGATTCCTCATCGTTGAATCATTCTTTTTTTTTTTTTTTAACCTTTCTGGCCTTTTTTCTGGATTTCAGTTATAACCTCTGTATGGTAGGTGGAAATTCAAACCAATCTCTGATGCAACGTAGCACTACATTAGTGTAGAAAAAAGTCCTTATGTCCTTCATAGGGACAGACTCACTTCACATTTGTTACATCACTGTGCAGCCTTCATTTATTTTTCATAGTTATTGGAGCTTTCTTGCACATCTTGTAGCTTAAAACCTCATTTATTTTATGCTTGAGAAGGAACGATGTTTTTTTCCACTATCACGTTTCAAATTAATTCCTCATATGTAATTCCATCTCTTCATCATT
This sequence comes from Acanthisitta chloris, assembly GCF_000695815.1. Lineage (NCBI taxonomy): Eukaryota > Metazoa > Chordata > Aves > Passeriformes > Acanthisittidae > Acanthisitta > Acanthisitta chloris. Next base: position 27,041 of record NW_008667663.1, read on the forward strand.
TCATACAGGCTAAAGGCTTCTTTAATCTTCTCAGTAATCTAGATTTATTAAAAATAAATAAAGAGCAATGGTGAAAAATAGTGACTGAGAACAAAAAAATTGTGCAAAACCACAGCTGGGTTAAAACTTTGCTACTCCCAGGAGAATACCAATTGCACTGGCAGCACTGACTAGAATTAAAGGGTATTGCACATTTCAGCCTCCCAAATGTGACAGCTGGCAAGTCCTTAGAAGAGTTTTACTTCTCCAGAAAATCCATGCCTAAGCAAAATGCTGAAATGTTTGTCTTCTTGTTTACAACAACATGATGTCTTTTAAAAGAATATCCCTTACTGCATTAACAAGGAAAACCAGCATGGATAATAATATAATTTAAATAGAACATGAATAGATCAAAATTGGGTTAAAAAAGTCTGGCTTGTAATGCCTAATGGCAGATGGAAAATAACTCAGTTAACAGAGAAACATACTGCACAAGAGAAATGTTCTGATCTATTCTTAACTCTCTTTTATCAATAATCCCCATAGCTGGCTTCTGGCCATCCCAGATGAATAATTTAGAGCCAGGAAAAAATAGCAATTTGGACAGACACTGTCCACATCTGTAATTCATCTGCCTTGCTGTAGTAAGTCATTCACCTGTTAAAATCCAATTTTCTAGTATATAGATGAGCATGCTTAAAGGTTAAACAGCTAAAAATAGCACTGCCTCCAGGATTTTCTATACTGTGGAGTACATAAATTATCCTTGTCAGTATGCTGCTATAAAAAGGCATTGGCTTGTATTTCTAGACATTTCAAAGTTCAGTCAGGGGTTGCATTTTGCTCAAATAGCTTTGCAGCATATGCAAAGGTGTGTGTTTATAAGGATGCTTTATTATTGCCATTAGTTGGCCAAGAAAGCTATCAGGTTCACCATAGGGAATTGTAGCACATGACTAAAACTAACAAAATTATAAGGTTTTGGTCTTACATCCCACAGCTGCTGCCCCCCAGCTGGAGCCTGGACACAGACTGCCCCTAACCCCTTCCTCCTGATCACCCTCCCCATCACTTGCATCACAAAGGAGCCACTGCCTGCCTCCATCCCCTGCCGAATTTCCACTCCAAGCTAGAGCTAATGTGGCTTTATTCCATCCATGAATAAAACCATTTGTGAGGATGCACATGTGCATCACAGGCTCTGTGTTGCTGTTACTACATCCCTGGTAGGGCCTAATGGAATATTTATCATTTGTTGTTATATATAAGATGGAAAAAGTGCTCCTTGACTCCTGGAAGCCTAAGATGACCTTTCACTGGCCTAAAAGTGACAAAGGTTTCCATCTCCAAGTATGGATCTGGAAAACAATGACATGGAGAGCTAAGTCTACAGCTTACATCCCCAATGGCCAGGACAACACCCTTCAGTGCCATTCAGCAAGGCCTTACCAGAAACGAGCAAAATTGTCTACATACAGTCACTGTCTTGCAGTTTCCTTCTAATGAGAACACAGCAAAAAAGCTGTGGCAGAATGCCAGTTATATTAAATAGAAAACATGCAGGTAGTAAGTTTTTGTCCATAAAACAAGTTGTCCAAGGGTCAAAAAAAACAATGGAAATGTGTAGTTTTAATGTCAACATCATGCCAAGTATTGTCAGAAACAGGGGGTTTCTGCTCCAACTAAGCAGATGAAAATTATTCCATTGTTTGGAGATCAAGCAGGGCTCTCACCCAGGACCTGGCCACACAAATACATTTCTCTGCCGACACTTTTAACCCCCTCCCATGCAAAGCAGCTTTCAGGAAGAAAGTTTGATACTGCTGCTATTTTCAATTTTGCTCCTTTTTTATTTTCTTTTGTCTGGAGACACAAATGCAAGGACAACTCAATCCATAAAAAGACAAGTGACTTCCTTTAATAAACAGGATGTTGGGTTTTCTGTGGAGTCATACACACACAGACACACACACCTGTTCTCTTTATGGCTGCATAAACATCCTCAACTCCATGTAGATCCTTTTACATACTGTACAGATAACACATCTTGCTGTGCTCACCGCTGGGCTCTGATGGGTGCAGTCAGTGTGTCACTTGGCCTGCCCATGGAGTTAGCAGAGTACATCAATCACTTATTATCTTGTTTGCAGTGCTGAGACAGCAAAGGACAGAGATGAATACATTGATCCATTCACAAACATTGCAAAGAAACAGTCAAGTTTTCCTTTTTGCAGAACAAACATTGAGAAGTGTGCAGACCAAACACCAGATCAGCTGGCATCCTGGGCTATAGTATTACTTATATTTACTTTCTCTTCTCTTATCAAAGTTGAATAACTTGCATTCAGGATATCTGCATACATCCATGTTTATCTTTCCGAATATAGTACCATGACTGGAGTAAGCTTGTGCTGGAGTGAAATTCCACTCAAGTCAATAGTGTCCAGCCATGTTGTAACACCTGGGAGGGATTATCTTGTGTTTTGACTCTTTAGAATGACATCCTGACGCTGTGCCATAGCTGCAGTGAAGTTCAGCACTGCCCACACTGCCCTTCAGACACAGGGTGTGGATGCCTCTGCCTCTGCCTCCAGGAGGTTTTGAAATACCAACCTCCTGCTGTTTCTGAGCAAACACACAGGGAACAGTGTCCACGTCTCCACTTCCACCTTTCCCCACTCTTGTACGTCGATGCCCTTCACCAAGGTTTTTTTTTGCAGCTCCTTTTCTCTCTCCCTCCCCAGATTCATATGGGCTTTCAGCTGCTCATGTGCCCCTTATCTCCTCCCTTGCACCCAACCACCATATAATTCTGGAGGATGAGCCTTGGCTGCCTTTCTCCAGAGAAATCTAACTACAGCACATCAGCAGAAGCAGACAGACACAAGATACTAAGTTCTGAGTCAAAGACAAGGTTTATACATTGCAGTGAGGGCATTCCCTCTTGAGGCAGGAGGCTTCCCCTGTAACAGAGGTATGCAAGCTCACATCAACCAAGACTTGGCTCTAAGTGAGCAAAGTGCAAAATATTCCCTTTGAAATCAAAATATTTAACAGTTTACCAGATCAAAAAAACCCTAGGCTGGCTTAGAGTTCCAGATAAGAAAACAACTCTTGGGTTTCATGTGCTTAAAGCCTTTAAACCCAAAGCAGCAGCAGCTCATGAGCTGCAGTCCACTTTTGACTTAGAATCATTTCACCCTGAAGCTGGAACAAGATAAATATCTTTGTTGCAACAGCTTCTTTTTAGAAGCTGTTTGTCTGACAGACACTTAATGGGAGTTAGATTCAGAGATGTAAATCCAAACCATCATATTTCTATTCCTGGAAAACAAATAGTCCTTTGTCACCAGCAACCTGGATATGAAGTAATGAAACAAAGAACACAGAGGTGTTTGATGCTTCTCCTTGAGTCATTAGACTTGTGATTCAGCTCTCAAATTCGGGGTAGCAATCTTATTGTAAGATAGAAGAGAGATACAATACATGCAATAAATGACAGGCAATCTTCAAACATTTATCATCTTAATAATCAAAAGACAGGGAGAGAGACAGGAAATCAATACATTCATTTTAGAAATAGCATCAAAAACAATGATCTGAGGGAGAATAATAAGAGGAAACTGAGAAGATAAAGCACACTAGAGTCATTTTAGACAGAAAGGCGACAGTAACATTCTTCTAAACTAGCAGGGGAGCTACAGTGAGGGCAATCTGGGTAGCTAGAGGTTATAAATAGTATGGAACAATAGACAGCAAGAAATATCAGAACTTTTTAAGCTGAGGGAGAGAAAAGAAGTCAAACTTTACAGTCCCATAAATTTCTTTGTGCAGTAACTAGTCCTCATGTGAGTGGGATGCTACTATTTTCCTCATCAGTGTTTACAGGTGTTCCTCTCACTGCATGTCAGAGTTAGAAAGACCAGGGCTGAATTAAAACCTTACCTAATATCAGGGTTATTGGCACAAAGCCACAGGGTAAGATCAGAAAACTTGTAATTGAGCATCTTTCCACAACTCTTGCTGCCGTGGTATTGATAGAAATGACTGGTGAGCCAAGATCAGAAAACTTGTAACTGAGCATCTTTCCACAACTCTTGCTGCTGTGGTATTGATAGAAATGACTGGTGAGCTCTGTGGCCAACAGGTCTTTGAGAAAAACCAGTCCAGAACCAGTCAAAATAAGGACCACACTGTAATATATGCTGTGACTTAAAAATTCTTAATCATTCCACTAGTGCAAACTCAGACAATCCCACATCCCAACACATTTAGTGACTTGCCCAAGTCAGCACCTGGATGTTTCACTGAAATCCCTTACTTACCTTATGAAAATCTATTTATAGTAGTCATGGTAACCATTCAGTTTTCTGACCTTTCATGGATATTTCGTTATATTCTCTGTTTCCCAAAATGAGTCATTCTTGCTTCAGAGTCATTTCTGAAAATGACAATACAATATGCAGAGATAATGCTATATTTTCCTCCCTCCAGATATTTTCTCAGTAATTTTCTTATTCCATTTCAGAGGACATAATAAACATGCATAGTGACATTTCTATTGTTCTTGGGTCATCAGCTGCTTTTAATCAGCAGAGTTTCAGTTCAGTTACCAGTTCTCATGAATTCTTTTTCGCTGAAATTAGGAGAATGATACAGATACACACTCAAATAAGATTTGGAGAAATTACATAAATAAACTAATGCCTGCAGCAAGAAATTATTTCTTTAAACAGCTGGAGGAACAACAGGTCATTTAATTTTATTAAAAGGTTTAAGGACAGTCTAAATAGGAGGAGCACTGAAAACTCATCACATATGTGTATGCAGTAATTCAAAGGGGAAGGCAGAATTCAGCTAGCAACTGTTTAAAATGTTTGTGAATCACTAGGCAGTTTTCTCCCCAAAAGCAGTAGAGGAAGAGGACAGCACCTTCTAGACCAGCATGGGCTAAACGTGAGAGCTTGGTAAACATCAGTTTGAAATATTTTAATAAAGCAAGGTCAATATACTGTGCTAATTCCCTGTGTATTAGACAGAGAGACAGAGGAGGTAAAGGGAGTAGATCCCAGTTTGGGCTCTGGCCTTCCACCCCCACTGACTGTATGATCTCCAAGAAGCACTTGAGGTGGGAGAATTTGATTTACCTGCTACTACAGCAGCTCCATGGATGGCACAAAGGCCTCTTTTGCATCTTAAGTGCTGCAAAACCCCTACCTGGGCACTGATAATAAGCAGAAAGGAGGCTCTGTCAACAGCCTCTTTTGAGTGGGAGGGGATTTTTCCCAACTTCATACTTCTAAATAAAAAAATTCTACATTTGGACTCGCTGCCAAGCTTTCTTTTAAGTTTAGCAAAGAGAAATAGACATTTCAAAGTTGTTTGTTTGGACTTGCTGCCAAGCTTTCTTTTAAGTTTAGCGAAGAGAAATAGACATTTCAAAGTTGTTTACTCCACTCTAAAGGAAAAGATGTTTAAAACAGAGCAAGCAAATGACAGTCCAGATGAACCTATTTCTCTGCACCAAGTTTGTACTCAATAACAGCACCTATCTATCTGAAGTGGGTGAAAGAAATCCCTCCTCTTGATTTTTCACCAGAGGTTGTTGTCTGAAGGCAAAGGGCATGATCCAGCTTTCAGTATTGTCACTAAAGTGGGTGAAAGAAATCCCTCCTCTTTATTTTTCACCAGAGGTTGTTTTCTGAAGGCAAAGAGCATGATCCAGCTTTCAGTATTGTCACTACCACAACTGGCATTCATTTATATGCCAAAAAGAACAGTGGCTTCTCTCCCAGCTGTCCAGGAGGCATTCAGGAAACCTCATAAATCTGTCCCCACTGTGACCACCCAGACAGCACAGATCTGCAGGATGCTCAACACAGGTCACTGACAGATCATAATTTGCAAGTGTTGATTAAAGAGTGCTTTCAGCTATTTTTAAATCCCACAAAACAGGCCTAACAAGGAAAGATAATTAAACTATTCTGTATTTGGAAACATACTAGCTGACAATGGATTTGGCTTCCCTTGCCTTTGCTCTTTTCTGACCCCACTGATTCAGTATTTTATGCTCATCTTCAAGCTAAAAGACCAGGACCAGATGTGCTTGATACACACGTGATTTCTATGACTGATCTCTCTAAATATACTGACAAATTCTTGTCTTAGTTCTCCTTTGCATGTCCTCCTCCCTCTGCTCTCCTCCAGGCAAGAAACAAAAATACCTCAACCAACTGAAAGGTCTATTCGACCTCATCATCCAAAGCTCAGTCAGAAACAACATTCTGTCTGAGAAAAGATTTTGCAATACAATCCTTTTTGCTATGCTACAGGATTAACCTACACACTGGTTTCATGTAAATAATATAAAATCTGAAACCTATGGAGGTGGTTTTCTTCCTACTTTCTTTACCAAGAAAGTAAAGTTATGTGACCAAGAGAAGTAAAAAACTGCTTTTTGTACAAGCCCATTACATTTATGTTAGTTGCAGTGAAAAGCAAACAGTGCCTGTTTTGTCTCCCAGAAATATATACAGGTTTTAGTTATTAATCTTTAAGAGAACCCAGAGCATTCATTTTTCAAGTCATAACTTCCAAAGTGCTTAAGCTATTGCAAGTTAGCAGAGCTGATGGTCTCAGCAGCTCTGTCTTAAAATAACCACTGACTAATAATCTCCACTAAACAAATTAATTGATAAAAGTCCTACAATGTAGAAGACAAATTTAGCAAAAAGATCATCACTAATCCTTCAGAGTTATTTAGGAGAATATATTGACAAATTGTTGGACAGTTAACATCTACTAGTTTTAAACATGAAAGCTCTGGATTTCAGTATGTTCCACCACTGTATTTTTATTTGAAGAATATCAACATGAATTTATTAGGTAAATTAAAAAGTTCTTATTTCTCCTTTATGGATCACAAAAGATTGTTCTGCATAGGAAAAAAAATGTTAGTTTTTTTTCAGGTTTTCTGAACAAAGAATTTAGGAAAAAGCATAGAAACTCAAGTTACAAGATGGACATGAAAAACAGGGCCAAAAACAGTCTTTTGAGGGAAAGGCTTGCTTGTTTACTAGAAAAAGCCAAACAAGAAAGAAAAGGAAGAAATATTGAGAAGGAATAGTGAGCACTTCCTGCACAGATTTCTACAAGTTAAGACCGAAAGAACATCTGTGGCCTGGAAACAGGCTGAATTTGGAGATGGGAGAGAAGTACCTGACTAGTACTAGAAAGAATGTCTGAGAAGGAGAGAGTTAGGACAAACAGAATTCCAGATGGAATTTGATTGATTTAAGCTGGTTACCTTCAGAGATGTAAGGTATGTCTGTTCAGCTGAGACCGTTGGGAAGAATTTTGGTAGCAAGATTGAAAACACAGAAGTTGTGGAGTTCCAGTCTCCTAAGAAGCCAAACACAGTAGAGTCCTAGACTCAGAGACCAGCAGCATAGTGATGAGACCCAGGTTCCTCTACCTAATTATTCTCATTGAAGCTAAATTTGCATTGGATACAGAGAGATACTAGCTAGGGAAAATATATTGGAAGCTGGTCCACAGGGATCAGGTTGGTTACTCAAGGCATGCTAATATGTATGTTATAACCTCAGTCTTCTACTGAGGTTAATCTGAATTTTAAAAGTGGTTCCCAAAGAGACAAGTTAGTCTTTTAGAGAAGAACAGAGACAGAAAACTGAGTTACTCATTACTTCATTTGTCCTTACGTAGCCTCTCTGTGCCTGTGTTCAGCTATTCCCACCTGCTTTTTCAAGCTGAACCTGAAATGGTTTGGTTTGGATAAATACCTGTGAAAAATGTACAAAACTCAACTTTTGTTTACTGTTCTAGCATTGGTTGCTGCTAGTAGTATCTTCAACCCTACAACAGCAAAAAGCTTTCAATTTCTTGATCGTGGAAAATTGTGATCCCTTGCATGGAAATGCTATTACTACCCCAGGACACACTGAAACTCCCCTACAAAAACTGACATTTGTGTGTTAGGTGAAGCAGTCCCTGACTGTTTGTAAACAAGCTGAACATTGAAGAGGTCTGTGCTTGAGTCTCTTGCTGTTTCATGGAACTAACAGTACAGCTAAACAAAAAACCACCAACCCTAAGAGCAGATTTCCCATGCAATCAAGTACTTCCCTACAGTTCGTTTGACATTTATCAAGTACAGAGAGCAAAATCATACTTAGAGACAGTAGAAAGAACATAACAGGAAGAGTCTTCACAAAGTCCTTCAAGAAAGCATTGCAAATTCTGCAAACAGGCAAGTAGAGAGGAAAAGGTGCAAGAGCTGCTCCCTTGCAGGCACTGAGCATCTGAAAAACTGCAGGTACTATGATTTGCAGCAATCCATTCTCACAGTGTTTACTGGGTTTTAATAGTTACTAAAAGATGGATGGCACAACCCCTCCCATCAGTGATCTCACCTACCAATCTTAAATCTTGCATTTCCTCACTGAGTGTATCATATAGGACCAATGAGTACTTTTATAGGATTTTCACCTGTAAAAATCTGATGAAAAACCAATTAAAAATACTCTGTAGTAATACAGAATCCTTCTCTGTAGTCAGCAAAATGAGAGAGATTATTACATGTCAACAAAGCAGAAATTGGAGGCATAGTGGGGAGCAGAAACTTTGGCTCTAAAACTGGGGATAAACCAACAGACCAAAGCTTTTCAACAGAACCTCATTCTCAAAAGGGTGAAAAAAGGGTAAAATTAAGAGTTTCATTTCAGCCTTCTAAGTTTGGGCATAGCATTTGAGGCTATGTGGATGCAAAGTTCATGGATGTGACTGTCTGCAGAAGTGCATTATAAGGTCAGCTATATTTGCTTTTGCACACAAATGGAAATGATTCCCATATGTATTTACTGGGCTCTTGGACAATGTTATGGAATAGATCTGGTCAGTCAGATCACTCAGCGTATCACATGCTTTCCTCAAACCTGTTGCAAAATGGATAGATATTTCTGGATGAAATATCTGAAGACACAAGAAATTTCTTCAAAGAACCTTATTCAATCACTTCCAGAAGGCCTTGGCAATCCTGTCTTTACTGCAGCTCAGAAAGCTCCTCTCTTCTATCACAGAGGTACTGAAGCTCAATCTGTGTCCAGTCATGGAGTGTGGTTTATTATTTCAGCTGTTGTTCAGTCAAAATGAACAATGCTGCCACTAACCTTCTAGCTCAGCAAGACCTGGTTAAACATCTAGATGCATTCACTGAACTTCACATCTTTTGATACTTACATAGGACAGCAAAGAAAACCTGCAGCACTGCTGTCTCAGGTCACTCAAAGGTACTTGTTTGCAGGAGATAATACTGTAGGCAAGGAACTGCACAGCTGGAAAACCACTGTCTTTTCAGGTTTTGGTTTTGTTATTTTACAAAAAAAGACAGTCTAACTGGAATTACCACATTCAGCAATTCTGATATGAGAGAAACATGAAAATATTTTATCAAAATGGTATTGAGACTTATCTTGTAATTTGGCTCAAAGCTTGAAATTAAAATAAAGAGGGTCAATTTTTTCTCTCTGCTGCCATGGACTTCAACAGGATTAGAGTTGTAACAGAACAGGATTAATGTGACTTGCAATAAATTATGGCAAGTGACACTTCTCTTAGGCAGGTTTCTTTTCCAAGTAAATAATGAAAAAAACCCCAAAACAATTCAGGCAGTTAGGCATTAAAGCATTCAGTAAACACACTGCCTCCACCCCACTGACTGATAACACCAAGCAAACCCAAGAAATTTCTGTCAAAGATTTTTCTTCATCTGACCTATATGGAGGTTTTGCATATAGTTCCTTTTCTCTGAATCTGAGAGCAACTTAGTCACCAAGGTGTTTCTTGAAGTAGATTCAGCTAGTCATATAAAAGTATTTTAAGAATCTGCCTTTATTGTTAGAAGAATCAAGCCTGTTGAACCTTAAGGCTTTTGCACACTGTAGAAACTCATAAGGCCTTGATAGCTTTGTCTGCAGACCCCACAATAAGTATGAGTCATGAAGAGCTATTCTGTTCTCAGTATGCAATAAAGAAAAATATTATTTATAGCATCATGCAAACTATTAAAAAACTGCTTTTCTTTGAAGTTTAGACATAGCAAGGGAAGAATAATTTGGATAAATGGCAGTATTTACAGTGTCTTTGAATTGGGGCCACACATCATATCCTGGCCAAATATGTGGTTATGATGAAGGATTCCAATTTCCCAAAATAATTCTGACATTCACAAGTTTGCTGAGGTCTAATATCTGATTGTTTTTGGCTCAGAAGGGACTTGAGCACCAAAGTATCTTTAAGCACATGAACAGTGGAGCAGTTTCCCTGCCTTAGGGCTCTCACTGCTGTAGCTCAGGTTGGATCTTTACATATCTCCTCAAAAAGGTCCTACATTTCTCCAAAAAAAACAACCTCTCAGTAGGATTTATCAAAAGCTTTCAGCACAGGCTTATCTGTTCACACTAAAGTTAGTGGCAAGAGCTTGGTCATACCCACTACAGCAGAGAGTTGTAACAAGTTGTACATTACGTGACTGTTACTGCTCTTATCACTTGTGCTCTGAGAGCTCAAATCACGCAAGAAATAACTCATCAGTGTTCATTTTGGCCCAGACTGAAGAGATAAAAAAGGATTCCCAAAGATGACATTTGAGGCACAATCAGTTGTAACAAAATGTTCTAGAATGGCACTAGGTTTATGGCAGATATTTTGCACAGAGAAAAGCTACTCTTTCTCCAAAGCTGATTACAAGGAAGACCAGGAAGCATCATCTCACTAAAAATAAGAGGAAATAGGTTGTTTAGCAATCAGAGGAGAAATGTATGTACAGTTCCAAATAATGTGGCTCCTTTTAACCTGGGCTATAATATGCAGCCCAAAATGTGAGGGTTAAAGACAGGCTCAAATCTATTAGTTTCAAGCCTATTCTGTTTAGGTAAAAGTCTGTTCCCCACACCTGCAGCTCAGTAGCATTTTCAAGTCTAATAATAGTTATGTAAGCCTCAAAGACAAAATACTTAGTGCAAAAACCCTGTGTGAAATAGAACATGGTAAAGGTAGCCCTGCTATGGAAATAACACTCATGGTGCAAAACGCATTTTCCTCCAGTTGTTCAATCTGCAGCACAACTGGGGGAAAAAAAAAGAGCAGTAGAAGTGTTTAGATGGAAGATTTAAAAATATGAGTAATTTCAATTCTGCCTTCCTGGCACCATGCTAAACCATAGAGCATTCACAGACCCTGACAACAGGTGACCTTTCCTCTTCTAGGCACAATATTGCCATAAGATTCTGTTCCCTGTGTTTTCATTCAGAACAATGATATAGGAATCAAATGCAAGAAAATGCTGCTGCTGAAGCATATACTGAAACATGACCTGGACTGAAGGAACAACTGTCGCACTTTGCACACAATTCATAAGGGCATTTGGGTTCCTGCTGTCACCAGAAGTTGTATTTTAATCATTACCGAACACGATATGCACAAGACAACCAGGCAAAAGCTGCACAACAGCCAGTATTTTTCCTCAGGTCATGTCAGGCAAAAAGTACCATGGTTTCTTTTCTCTCTATCTTGATTTTATGCTAACATGTGCTTGGAAAGTCATTGTCTGGTCTTTCTGTCCCTGTGATGTATTGCATCAATCTCCCAGTTCCCACAAATTCATATTTAAAGAGCTTCTGTTCACTTATGTCTGCCTCGTAAAAGACTTCTTGTGTTGTTTTTCTCCCCACCCCCTTCAAGACTAATAAACATTCTGCTAAGAAAAGGCTTTAGCATCAATCAGATTTCATGACTGATTAGACAGGAGGTACTCTGGCTGCATTTGCAATGGGCCTCTTTCGACTGTTTTTGCTTCTAAAATTAGCTCAGCTATTTCCCGAGAGAAGTCTCGGGATAGAAGCAAACACCCCCACAATGCAGTGGCAGAAAACACACTGAAAAGCTCATCAGTGTCCAAGAAAATGGAGAAACTGCTCCTCTCCAGGCCAGCAGAAGGGCCATGAAAGCCTTGTGCTGTAAAACCCAACCTGGAGGTCTCTGTTTGAAAGACTGTACATCTGATGCTGCAAGGGAAAGCCCAAACCTGATGCCAAGGACAAAATTCTCATTAACTTCATCTTCTGCAGATTCACAGCTGCTGTCATTATTTATGCCAGGACTCATTCTCCCTTGGTTTGCTGCTGAGCAGTTACGACATCACCTCTGCCAACAGCAAGATCTACATTTCCTGGACATGCCCTGGGTACAACACTGCAGACACCTGAAAGGCAAAGGGAGCAATCCAAAAAATGTTTCCTGCCTTCATGCATGAAGAGATGCTCTACCCAATTTTTCAGTTGTTGTTAAATTCAGCCAATTTACTCAATTCTCTGAAATTCAGTACAGGAAGTTTTAGACCAAGGGACAAAGGTTTCAACACCCACATGGTAACTACTGTATCTATGTCAGAATCTGTGCAGGCCCTATTGACACAGCTTTACATCCTTCTGACAGTAGGAAAAAGGATAAAAATAGGTTGCAGTTACTTTTGCAAGACACACACATCTCTCTTTGTTCAGGTTTACTCTCTCCCACTAACCAGCCCATATTATGAAACAGAAGACAAACATTTGCTTCAGGCCATAGCACAGTGAGTCGCTTGAGAGGGATTTAACAGGAGACATTCCCTTTTAAAATGAGGAACTGGCAAAACCAAATCCTGTTATGGACAGCTCTGGAAGGGTGGGCTGAGGATGGATATTTTTGAGTTAGATGCAGTTTCTAACAACAACTCACTAGAAGAACAAGGGTAAGACACTAACTGCTTTGGAAGTTCTGCTCTAGCAGTAGTTAACAAGAGTAATCAATGTGTAACAGAATGGGAGCAATACCTAATATAAGCAGACAATTTCTTGAACTAGCATGTACTGTAAAAATAGAGACGTTCCTCAGAAACTAAATGAAGCCAGCAGTTTCTTGAACTAGCATGTACTATAAAAATAGAGAAGTTCCTCAGAAACTAAATGAAGCCAGCATTAAAAAAAATAATAAAAATCAGACACAGCCTAGGTTTCTAGGAAACTAATACTACAAATCCTGAGCATCCCTTTGAAGTAGGGTAACTTGGCAATACTGCAAGTAACACCTTCAGGATTTTAGACAAGCTTTGGGATCAAAGAAAGAGGCAGGAGATCACTTGTTCTTCTGTTTGTTTCTTCTAATTAAAAGATTTGAATTTCAACTTGCAGGATTTTTTTTAAAGATCAAAACTAAGATTAGAAAAAGAAAAAGGAGCATCTCTCTGCAGCTGTCATTGTCTTTATGCACCTGAGGTTTAGTGTACACAAACTAATGCTGACATGCAAGCACATGTAACAGTCAAAACTGGTTTTAAAATAAAATTTTCAAAAATCACTCACACCTTCATATACAACAAGAATATTCACACTCCCACGTTTCACATGTTCACATATACAATAGGAATATGCAATACTAATATTCATACCAGAACTGCTTCTGCTCTTCTTCTATCTGAATTTGTTGACCCAAAATGGCAATGGGAGGTAAATGAAAACAAATAACAAATGCTAAAATTTTGCTTTCAGGAGCTTCATTAGAGTTTTATTCCCACAGCTACATAAACTGATGAGAACTAGTACTGCTGCAGAGTGATTTCACATCACTGAGTGCCAGGGTGATAAGTTTGCTAGTGCCTTCAGAGATTCTTGCACTCTGTTGTTAACTTCTTTAGTTTCATACTCTATCATTTTACTGTACCTCTTAGGCCTTAACTGGAGCTTTTCAGGGCTCCACTGCACTACCAGCTATAACCTAAGGATTCCTTTAGAATGCACCTATACAAATGAGACTTTCAAAAATATACTTTCCCAGTCTTTTCAGAAAGGGACCAACTGATAGTTCCAAATTGAAATGTTTCCTAAGTTCATGACTCATAATTTTTTTGCTGCTGAAATGAAATAAAAATCAAAAGTTATCATGACAGTTTTTTGGCAGACACACTAAGGATTGAGTGAGCTAGAGCCTCCCTTTCAGCAAGAACAGCTGTAACTCAGGCACTCAAGGCTAAACTTTATTGATTACTAGTCAAGAGTACAAGCTAGTGTGAAGTCTGTGAATGGCATTTGAAACCTTTGTAGTTCTCTGTCTCCACACCTAAACTTTACAAGAGGAATGTTGGGGTTTCTTACCCGGGAAACTAACAATATGCCCTGTGAGCTATACATAATGATACAAGGCCAAGAGCTGGTCCTGCACTTTGGGCATAACAATCCCATGCAGTGATATTGAGGTGCTGGAGCAGGTCCAGAGAAGAGCAA
>NW_008667663.1:41372-70531 GCF_000695815.1 Acanthisitta chloris
AGCACAAGTGCCATGAGGAGAGGCTGAGGGAGCTGGGAGTATTCAGCCTGGAGAAGAGGAGGCTCAGGGGAGACCTTATCACCCTCTGCAACTCCCTGACAGGAGGTTGGAGTCAGGTGGGGGTTGGTCTCTTCTCCCAGGCAACCAGCAGCAGGACAAGAGGGCACAGACTCAAGGTCTGCCAGGGGAGGGTTAGATTGGATATTAGGAGGAGGTTTTTATGGAGAGAGTGCTCAGGCATTGGAATGTGCTGCCCAGGGAGGTGGTGGATTCACCATCCCTGGAGGTTTTCAAGCTGAGACTGGATGTGACACTTAGTGCCATGGTCTAGTAACCACGGTAGAGTTGGACTCGATGGTCTTTGAGGTGTTTTCCAACCAGGTTGATTCTATGATTCTATGAAATAGGATATTGCACTTAAAACTTCACTGAAAGACATAATTCTGTCCAAAAGAGCTATGAAATAGTAAAAGTTCTTCATGTCTGTTTTGCCTACAGCTCTCCAAAACCAGAATGGATGTTTAGAAACTTGATGCAGTGACTGAAAGGGAACAAGGCTTTTCTGTGACAGTGGATATCTTATCTTGCCAGGAGACTACACACCAGTCTCTTCTTTTTCTATTTTTTCTTTTTGTTGGTGGGAGAAGAAATTCTCATAAGTGATAACATCAAAATCATATAATTATTCATGTAGAATTTTAAATGCAAATTAAAGGTTGATGAGAAAAACAATAATTATTTCATGCAAATGCTCACCAAGACATTGATATTGACAATTTCAAGCCATATCTTTTCTGTGTAAAGGCAATAACATGATTACTTAAGGACATAAAATGCAACATGCCTGCTCATTAATGAACATAGTAAAGATTATTATACGAAGTCATATATAATCTACCAAATAAAAATAATAAATTTTAAAAAAAAATCAATAGAGAAAATTTCATTAAAAAACCCAAAGAGAGCCAGAAAGTCAGTTGCAAGTCTTGAAGTAAAAATAGGATGCTGCTACAGGAGTTTTTTTCGGTCCTGTTAAAAATATAGACTGTTTTAATTATATCATGACTGCTCTCTTTAATAATTAGTGAGTGCCAAGGATTTGAAGGAAAAGAAAGGCAAACAAAATGGATCAGACAATTGATACAACTGAACATAAGCATGAACTTCCTTATTCAATGAATTTCCAAAGTATAAGGGTGGGAGGAGCTTGTGATTAATCTCATGTACATTCTCAATCTGTGAAGACTTCTCCATACCAGGAGGACTATTGTCAGCAACTTGCTTATTATGATTTGCTTGAAGCATATTAAAAAGCTATTTTTATTTGGCTTGAAGCCAAATCATGTTAGACTCTGTAAATTTATTTGTATTTGGCTTAAAGCCAAATCATGTTAGACTCTGTAAATTACAAGGCAATTATAAACACCATTCAGGCTCGTAGAGCCTAAAACAGGCAAATCCAACATGCTCCAACAGTGTTTCATCGTGACTGGGTATGAAAACATCAGGCCAAGAAGCCAGCAGAGACTGCACAGGGATTGAGTCCCTGCATTGTGCCCATCCAGTCATGTGTCAACAGGCTGTGCACACTGATTCTCCTCACTGCTGTTAACACAGAGCTACAGTGCCTAGAGCAGCATATCATGTCAAATAGATGCTGCCAAAGGAGATATCTAAGTGACCCAGGGCAATAATTGCCACAGAAATTCCTGGCGTTCAACTCCATGAAAGAGTCTGAGAATTTAAGTCTGTATCTTTTATTCACCAAAACTGCAGTGAAGTGCTGTTCACTAGTACCACACTGAGGGGGAGAACTTAGTGTCCAAAACAGTGAGGAAGATGGAAACTCCTCCAAGTGGTCTGTGGCACTGCAAACCCTCCCCCTGTGCCCTCTGCCAGCACAGGACACTGAGCTCTGCAGAACACAAGGGTGACACTGTGTGCAGAGAGTCCAGGACATGCCTGATGAGCACATTTCCACAACTTCCTTTCCAAAGAACAACAGGATTAACACTTGTCTTTTAAAGATGTGCAGAGGAAAAGAGCAGTGATTGTGCTTACCTGTTGTATAACCTCCTCACAGGTAAGGCATTCCCAAAGGAAGAAAGCAAAAATCCTCTCCTTTTTCCACAGTGAAACCACTGGGTATAGAATAACAGCAGGGGCAGATGTACCTTAATCTAGATAAAGGCAGAAAACAAGAATACAATAAACCCCAGAAACACTGTCCACTCTGTAAGTAGCCAAAAGCTTTATATATCACTTTCTGCTGGCTCCAGTTTCTGTGTTTTCACATAATAAATTGCAGTCATACTGTAACCAACTCAGACTATGCAGGTACAGCCTGAAAACATGAACAGCAAACAGCTAGAGGAGATCCCATGCTATCAGCTCTGCTTTCTCAGAGTTTAGGACAAAATGTTCACTGAATATTCTGAAAGCACTTGTAAATGAGAAGTGGCTCCACTGCAGGAAGATATCCAGACTTGGTGCTCCCCCTGCCTGAGGAAAGAATCTCATTTCTGCAGCAAGCTCATCTTTCCAAGCTCCTGAGATGCATTATCTTTGGAAAATAAAATATCCCAGCTGACTAGTTCCTCTCCCATCAGTATCACAAGTTTTTTTGAACATGTCAGACATCGTTAAGCCTCTGATGGGGTTTAAAAGATAAAAAGAATCAGTCAATAAAACTAGCTGCCATCTATCAACAGGAATTGTAGCTCCCAAAGAAAGGCATGTCCAGCCTTGACTTGGGCTTACACATTGTATCCTTGAGGTACAAGAAGAGTTGGATTATTTGATAAATCCTGAGGTAGTTTTAGCAGCAAAGCAAATACAAACCTAACTAGTGTATATGTTTGTTGATTCTGGGTGTACTGGCCATGTATGTGCTACATCACACACTAAAAACTAAAAAAAAAGCCTTAATACTTTCAGCAAGCTGCACAGAGAGATCAAACTGTCCCTGAAAAAAAATCACCTTTGCTGCCCATTTTTACATGTAATCAAAGAAATGGGGTTTTCAAGCTTAAAAATTGATTACTGTATGCTTTATCCTCAGAAATAAAAATACAAAAGGATACATTAGGACTGGATTAGTTAATTAGTACTTCATGCAAAGCAGATTAGCTTCATATTTTGTAATTTCAAAGTAGTCTTTGCATCTATAAATACTACTCAACTGCTTTTCTTCAATCTCTTTCTATTGGGAACTGGCAAAATTGACATACTTGGCTTGACAATATTGCAAAAGAAAAAAGGACAGGAAAGTAATTACAAGAGTAACAAGGAATAAAGATAAATTTAGATAAATATGAAGAATAAGAAGAGTACATAGAAGATTTTTTTATTTCAATTGTTGAATACATGGTTTAGCAGGAAGAAATGCTGACCTCAAACACTGAACATTTACAGTAAAGCATAAAACCTCTTATAAATAATGGACTAGGAACAATATGAACTGAAGCCCAGCCTAAGTTAAACATCTCACTTTTAATACATCACTCTCTCAGAGCTGTTCCAAACTTAGTTTTACTTAGAGTGTGAAAGAAAACACTGAAGGTATTTCTTATCTGCTGCAGACACTAGGATCTCATATTTGAAAACTATTTAGAAACACAGCAAGTAGTTACTCACAGACAGGAACTAATCAAGCACATAAATGATATGCACAGGCATGAGCCTTCCTTCACGTCTCCATGAGTTTATTCATGTCAGAAATCTAACTTTAGTAGGATTCTTCATACGCACATAAATATTTTCAGAACAAGGAATCAGTCAAATGCTGGGAAAAACAATTCTTCATACACTAAAAAAAGTTTCAAAAGGCTTGTGACATCTACAACACTCATGAAGCTCTTAAGCTCTACTGTTAATCATGACATCATCACAACTTACAACTTCCTGATATATATATGAGGCTTAAGTCCAAAACTAATTCAAACATATAACCAATTAACTTGGCTTATTTTTAAAAAAAAGTCAGTCCACATCAGTTTTTCTCAGCATGGGAGGGACTGATGCATCTGACAAACTGTTTGATTTTTCTACTAAATGTTTTTGTTTTGGGGGAAATAGTATATGAATGTACAACATCAATGATTTTATATGGACAAATGAGCCTTTCTATCAGCACAAAGATCTGGACTTTGGCTTCATCACAGTGAAGCTGACTGTCTTCAGGGCTAGCCTTTTGCCATATTGCAAGGGATTATATTTACCAAGACCTGAGGAGTGTAAATTCAGGCTACCTAGAATAGCACCTGGAGCATACAATGTTCCCACTGTGGCTGCTGTGAGCACTGTCATTAAGATTTTACAGCAGTTGAGAACTATAAACTTGATTTCCTGCACATTGTGTATGCAATAAACCACGAGGTGGACAGAAGTCACTGAATTTAGCTCTGCAGAGAAAGAGAAGCACACAAAGAAATTAGGTTCTTTGCTTCTGCTCTCCCATCCAGCCAAGGCATGTTTTCAAGTGTTTCTTCTACCTTCATTGCAAACTTTCCAATTCCTGCTCCCAGTTTCTGAGAATGAAAGTTTCACTACATTTTCTTGGATGGGACTATCCAACTTGCTTATCTGATGTCTATCTTGTATATCTAGTTGTACTAATTTGTTTTGGAAAGAACTATGGAAGAATGCACGAAGGAATTATCCTGATGCAAATACTGCATGAATATTACTCTGATAGAGCTCCATCTAACATGAAAAACAAGTAGCTCTAGCACTACAGAAATTCTTGCCCTTCTCATTTCTTTTTAAGTCCCTTCCACTCCTGCAGAAGATGCCAAGCAGTTGTCTGTGTGACAGAAAAGGCCACTTTTCTTGTTTTTCCAGTCTGAGTACTCTTTGTTCATACTAAGCTCCATTTTTCAGCTCTTTGTTTTCAGTTTTTCATAAACTTTTCAAGTAGTTTCGATTCCAGCCTCATCTTGTATACAAGCATTGCTAACCTCCTCAGGAGAGGAGTGTGTCCAATTTCTGCCCAGCATTATCCCTTCCCATGACACCTGACTTCCTCTTGCATGGTCACGACTTTTACCATTTTTGGTATCTTGAGGCTGTGTCAAGCTCTAGGCACACTTAGTCAGACTTTTGTGATGCAACCCAGACAATACTGTTAATGGGGGTTTGGTGGCTTCAAACAGTTAGCAGATGGCATAGTATGCAGCTCTGAGTGATTCACTCAACATAGAAAGGATAGCAATCTACTGGAAGTGTCTCATCCCACTTCAAAGTGCCGAACCACAGTTCCAGCTGCACCAAATTTGGATACTGCTGCATCATTTCCAGAGAAAGCAACAATTTCCTCCCACCCCCAGCTCCTTCCTTTCCCTCACTGGAATGCTGTTAGGGGCTAGGCCCCCAAAGTTTGATTCAGGTCCATCCACTCAGCTGTTGTGGTCAGGTCAATGCTTGGCACAGAGCAGTGCAGTGTCAGGGAGCAGCAAGGGCTGCTCTACCCCTGGAAATGTTCAAGGCCAGGCTGGATGGGGCTCTGAGCAACCCAGTCCAGTGGAAGGTGTCGCTGCCTGGGGCAAGGGGCTTGGAACTAGATGATCTTTAAGGTCCCTTCCAAACCAGCCCATTCTATGACATCTGGGAGGATGAGCTGAGCTACACAGGGAGGCAAAGCAGGGCCACACAGTCATCAGCTGCAGTGCAGTCTCACCATACCTGGCAAAGGTGAGCAGAGCAGGTCCTGTGATGATGGCCAGGTTTAGGCACAGTCCAGGTCTTCAGGCAGGAAGGTCCAAGGTCAAGCCAAGAAACTGAACCAGCAGGAGAAGGTCAGGATCAGATCTGCAGTGTAACACAGGGTCAGGCACAAGCAGTGATCACCAGGGAAGTCCACAGAAATAAGGCAGGTCTGAAGACAAACCAGAAAATCAAGTCCATAGGTCAGAGCAAGGGTCTGGCTGACCTATATAGTACACAGCCAGGCATGGCCATGGCTGCAGTGCAGGACATTTAATGCAGCAATGGGAGGGGGAAGGATGTACCTGGGTCTCTGGCAAGGTGTTTTCTCAAGTCAAAAGAGCCAGAGGCTTTCTTCTGGATCACACAAGTGCAAGAGGTTCAGGAGTCTTCAAAGCTTCAAGCCTACCATGAAAACAGAACTAGGGGGGGCAGGGCAATATGTTTCCTTTAGGTATGGAACACAAACACAGTATTTTCCCTCTGCATTTGTCATGTTGTTTTCCACATTTGGTTGTGCAATAACAGCAAGTCAAATGCAATAATTTGAATGTATGCAGTGAAATGATCTCTAAGTGGAAATAAATCCTTCTGAAGACAAAGCATAAAGCAAAGGCTAAAATTCTACATTCAAACTTTGCTGCTTTGACTGTTTTTCTCCTCAGTTGTAGGATCCAATTTTCAAATAACTTTGGCTATAAAGTTTGCATGTGCATAACACATTTCTTATCCAGAATGCTTCCGGTAATCATAAAAAATTTGAGATGGAAAAGGAAGAATGTGCCACACTACAGCAAATTGAAAATCAGTCACACTCATTATAGCTTTCTATTAAACTGCCCTCAAATATTTGCTCCAGTAATTTTCCTTGCTTTAATTGATCAAACTTGTGGATGATATTTCTGGTCTCTGAAGTATTAAACAAGCATCCTGACCAGGAATTTATCATTAGATTCTTATGGGAACTTTCAGGAACAACTGGAATATTTTCAGTTAAGCAACTACTGAACACTTTCCCAGGCAGAACCAAATCTCCTGGTTACTTTTATTGGACATCTCTATGCTTTTTTTGCAATGTGAGAAAGATCATATTATGTTTAAACAATTATTTATTATGAGTCACAAGAAATGAGTCAGGTTTAATGGAAGAGGAATCACATACTACAGTATCATCTATTGCTACTTCCTCAGGCTAAATTTCTTGCTGCTTATGAAATTCACCAGTGCTTTTATTGTAATGTGTAATTCTCATGTTTCAAACATATGAAGAGGTTCAAACATAGTTCAGGAAACTGAGACACAAAACCTCATATAAATGTATACAGACAAGTGTAAAATCTACCTGGTTATTAAAACATGCCATGTGTCCAATGGAAGGGTCATCCCAGCAGCTTTAAAGAGCAGCAAATCTCCTTCACTCCACAAAGACTTCACTTGCAACTTTACACTTAGATAGTCACGTAATTACTAATCATCTGATCACCAAGGAAAGGACCTTTTATCCCTTTTTCCCCATTCTCCTTGCAAAGCAAAACAAAAAAGAAACACCTAATGATTTCTGTATCCATTCTTAGGATTTTCCATTACTATTCCCAATTTGGTTTTACCACCTTATTCCAAATCTTCCTCATTCTCCTTTGCCAGCACCAAGAAATTTTTGATGTTTCTTCCTTTTTTATTTTACAAGGCAAACTCTGAGGCAGTGTGAGAGACATTTCTCAAGATTCTTTGCCCAAGATAAGAAGTTATGAAGCTTGAGTTTATGAGCTCTAGCAAGACTACTCTACAGCCTAAGTACGTGCTGCAAGTCTGCTGTACCAGCATCTGTTGTACCAGCTGTTTCCATAAAGGGGAGATAGTTTGAGTAGGAATAATTCAACTTTCCAGCAAGTGGAATTTCTCTGTTTACTTATGGGGGCATCTAAGTTCCTGTACTCATCACTGCATGCACATGTATTCTCAAATATTTTCTCTTAGAACTAATAAGCAATTTCATGCTTCAAGATATGACTGTTGGAAGTCAAGAAGCCTTAATCACTGAACAGAATCTAAATTGTCTTAAAGGTGATCACAGTCAGTCTTGCAGTTACTGTAAAATGAGTTCTTGCTAAGTATGGATTCTAAGCACACAGAGAGCTCCAAGTCCTTAACAATAAATACTTGACCCCTCAAGGTGCACAGGCAGTGGGAGAGATCTTTTCTTTAGAGTGTGATGAACATTTTCAAGTGCCACAACATCAAGTACCCACCATCTGCTATCCAAAGAACAGCAGTACAGAGGACTAACCCCTGGTCAGCAAGGCAACATCAGGGAAACCTCTGTTTTCTGACCAGTGAACACACAGAGAAGAACCAGGACAAGGGAAGTTAGTGCTGCCAGTTGTCAGGTTTGTTTGCTTTTATGGGCTTACTAAACTGGATGATGTAGCAGAGAAGAATCTGCACAGAGCTCCTTTCTCCCAGTGTTTTTTCCATGGCACATGTAAGACTGTACAGAGACATACAGATGAGTTCTGGATAATGAGTCTCTGGGACAGCATAATCCTACTGTCCTTATCCATTTCTCAGCATAGTGTGAAAACTGCCCCAGCATAAGCTCCCATCATCTGTCAGGCAGGCAAGAAGTCTTTTTTTCAGTAGTACACAGACAATGTTAAGTAATAGTCTCTGCCAGTTCCTGTCAGTGGGATAGTTATGTCTGTCTCACTTCCATGTACCAACATTTAATTCTAATGAATTTTTTCCTTCATGTAATCAAGCAGGTAAGGCAGAGAGAGAAAATTCAGTACATTCCTCCCTCTCCTTTTACTTTTTACCAGAGTTGGAAATGAGCCTACGTGAGGGAAAAGAAACCAAACACATCTTAAGAGAAAACTGATACGTCATCTAATGCTTGTAATGTTCAACAGTATAAATATTCTCTGCACTGAGAAAACAATGGTCTGGATGAAGACAGGAGTCACTGCAAAAATATCACTTCTTCCCACACCACAATTTCAAGTAAAAAGATAAAATATATGAACACAAATTCTTTTATCATCTCCAGGTCCATCACAACAACCTACATTTCTCTCCTCCCTCCACCACCACTAGAACATTTTCAGGATTAAAGTGACAATCTCTTTGGCTAGTTACACCTTTCTGATAAAATCTGATAAAACAGCTATCACTCACAGACATACACAAATCCTAAAAACACACATCTATTGATGCTTCATCACTTTAGACAGCAAATCCCTGCTCTCATGTGAGAGGGGACACAGGGAGGGGAGGACAGGGTGACACTTAAAAAATGAACAGGGGGAAGACAGACGAAAGCAGCTGCAGAAGCTTCACCTTTAAATCTCTTCTTTTTCTCCTTAAAAACAAACTGTATTTTCAATGGGAAACTGAAAATCTGTAGTCATGTTTAGATCACCTTTTAGTGCTACCAAATTAAGACTTCAAAGTAAATAGTGAGCACAAAACTTCCTGAAATGCTCTATAGATTTCTGAGGGACTGAGAAATGACCAAAGCATCACTGGAAAAACAAGTAGAATGAGAGAAAAAGCTCATGATACTCTTTTCCACTCTTAGAAAGTACTTTTTCTTTTGAGAAATAACATTGGTAAGCCATGATGCTGTTTCATTTTTTGAAGCACACCACAGAGTAACCACAATGAGTTAAGTCAAATGTGTCTGGACTCTCCACAGGGTTACTTTAAATACTATCAGATCTTCATGCATGTTTTGCTTCCTCAAGACTTACTCTTTGCTTTTCCACCAACTCTCAGAGCACAATAGCTTAACAATATTTGAATAGACTTGACAGGGAACATTGAACCACAAACTGTTTGGTCTTACCTAATACAATATTGTCCATTAAGGACAAGGAGATCTGACTTGATACCAGTAAAACCATTTTTCCACACGTGATGTGAAGAAATGCTAACTCACATACTCACTTGTGCCCACATTTGCACAAATGTGAGCTGCTACTGGATGTTCAAGTCAGAAATTATTGTTAGAAAAAATACCTTATGGTTATTTCATGCTTTCTTGTTTAAATTGGGATACAGCAATTATCTTGGTATTAGTCTAACACAGATAACATTAGCAGAAATTAATAAAAATATTTGCATAAAGCACACTTTATTTTTCATTCACTGAACTGTAAATATCAGATACTGATAACACTGCAGATGATTGCTTAGTTATTGTCAGAGATAGAATCCCAGCAATTAGCAATGTGTATAGTTAAAAAAAGAAATCAAATATTAACATAACCTCCAATCAGTGCAACTAAAGCATAAACAAACTCTGCAAAATATGGAAAATACTTGCATATCATGGCAAAATATTTACTTAGATTTGCAAAGTGCCTTCAATATTACGAACTCTATTAGATCTTATTAACAGAGGGAAATGAGGTTACCCAGATCAGACAAAAAGGCTCCACAGCTAAACTGGTTTCTGCAACAATTGCAGCTACTACACATGACAGAGAAATCTACCTCAATTTCACTCAACCTTGTCATTGTAACTCTGTGGGAATGGACTCTGCATTATCACCACTTCCAGCAAAAAAGAGACTTCGGAAACACAAAAGAGTGAGGATGTTAGCAGAACTTACCATGAACCCACTGACTTAAATATCCCTCTCAGGGAGAGAACTGTAACATGCAAACATAACTATTTCCACCATAGCTGGAGGAAATGCATAGGATGCATTTCTCTCTGCATTTTATTCCACAAGGATGCTCAGGGGTCTGAGAAACTCTATTTTATAATCTCACATAATTCCCATTTCAGAAATGCATAAACTTTAAGAGAAAGAAGTTTCACTCATAAGGCACAA
Source organism: Acanthisitta chloris (assembly GCF_000695815.1). NCBI lineage: Eukaryota > Metazoa > Chordata > Aves > Passeriformes > Acanthisittidae > Acanthisitta > Acanthisitta chloris. The sequence goes on from NW_008667663.1 coordinate 51,914, forward strand.
AATGATCAAGCCCATATACCTCCTTAATGTTCCAATTTTGACCTTTTCAGTTTTGAACATTTTTTCTCCTCCCCTACAAAACCTGCTATCTGTAACATATTTCCACTACTAATAAAAATTTTATTTCTAACATGATTCAAACTTTTCTGAGCGCTCTGTAAGGATTTATATTGAATAAAACCTCTTAAAATAGTAAGTCATGTTAAAATGCTTTTGCAGGAACACCTGCACTCTTTCACAAAGGTATTTAGTGAACACAAGTTATAAACTTGACACTTCTTGAGTTTCCTATTATGCTTTTGAGGTGGAAAACAAATAAAATTGATCCAGTATCCTTTGTAGGACACATTCATTTCACTGTAGGAGTAATTACACTATCAGTTTGATGTGGCTTTGTCATTTTACTTAAACCCATGAATGTTGAAGGGACTTTCCAGACACGACTCAAACCCATTCTGGCAGTATATTTCAGCATGAACTCTAATTCTTCCAGAAAGCTCCTTGTCTTCAGGCTAACCAGGCTGATTAAGCAAGCATGATTTCACTGAGTAACAGAACGAAGAATTTCAGTTTTCTCAAGACAATACTGAAGCAGTGTTTCCAGCTCTGAAGATTGCTAAAACATTCTGTGGTTGATGTCCACCAGAAGCCAGAGTATTCCATACAGCTGCCTTATAAATCCAGCAAGGTTGGATACTACCACTCCATATTAAAACAGGCTTTAATTCACCAAGACATTGCTTAGCCACTTACCAACAGAAATACAGGACATGACCGAGTTTAAAATGAAACTGAAAGTTTAGGACCTACCTGGGTGGTTAGTTAGGTACCACACAAGGTTTTGGAAACACCTAGAAAGTAGGTTTCCCATCAAACCCAGTAGTAAGCCAACTTTTAAGGAAGCTGCAGGATAATCAACTGAAAAGATTTCAGCCATCACAAAAGCAGACTGTGGAATGTGTAAGAATTATTCATTGCTTTACAATTCTAAGCACAGAAACCACTTCGGTATTAAGATGAAACTTTGATTTACTGATACAGTGTTGGGATAAAGGACATAAACAGCTCAGTCCGTGCTGTGAGATCACACCTGAAGTCTGACACAACACATGCCATGTCTTGGCTGGGTAAATATTGTTATTCACCACACCAATAAAGTTCTGTATCACTGGCTAAGATGACAGGATTTTTGTTTTCTGGCAAATCAGTATAACCTGAAAGCAACAAGTCATTTGGTATTTTGAAATTTTGTGCTAATTCTATTACTTGGTCAGGGAGCAAGAAAGAGGATCTCAAAGTTCACAGCCAGTGCTGCTGAGAACTTCTCGAGAAATACAGGCCTGCAGTTTCTCTGCAGGCACTACACTAATCATGGCAAATGTTCTTCAAGCTCAGGTTCACACTTTAACTATTATGACTAATGAGAGCTAACAAAACTTTTCAGAGATCTTTTCCTTAGCCTGTAACAAACACACTTGTACAACTTTCCCTAACAATGACAAATGTAACTATGCAACTATTCAAGCAACTATGCTTAAAGATTTCATTACTGGCTGCAGATAAAACACTGACTTGAATTTATCATCACAGTATCAGCTGCACAAAACCTCTTACAAAAATATCTTGTAGAAAGTATAAAATGTTAACCTGTGAAGGAAAAACTCAGGCTAGAGTATGATTCTTACATTTTTATGTACCATGCTAAGACTGGCAACCAGAGATCACACTGGCTTGGGATTTTACATTTACAAAGTTTTAGCAAATGGGAGACACACTGATCTCTTTTGGGCAACAGAAAACAGCAGCTGCATGGCAGAATTCTATATGGAAATTGATTATTTCAGTTCTGACAGCTCTGCCACATCATATGTTTATACCAGCAGAATGCAGCAGCCCTTGAAATAAATCAGAACACAAATCCAAAAAAATAGAGTTTCTGAAACCTGTAAAATGGAGTGAGGCCCAATCTCTATTTTGATGCTTCGGAGACCTTTAATTTGCTCATTGACTGTCATGGTTTAACCCCAGCTGCCAACTCAGTTCCACAGAATTGCTCACTCACTCCCCACCAGCTGGATGGGGGAGAGAATCAGAAGAGTGAAAGTGTGAGAACTTGTGGGTTGAGACAAAGACATCTGAATGTGAGGAAAGGATGATGCTAGAATTAGGACATGCATGTACTACACACTGCAATTGCTCTGCACTCACTGCCCACCCAGCTCCCAGCAGCAGCCCCAGGCCAGTTCTCCCCCAGTTTAAACATTGAGCATGACACCACATAGTATGGAATATCCCTTTGGCCACTGGGGTCACTGTCCTGGCTGTGTCCCCTCCCAACTCCTTGTGCCCCTCCAGCCCCCTTGGTGGCAGAGCATGAGAAACTGAAAAGTCCTTGACTTAGTATAAGCAGTACTTAGCAACAACTGCAAACACCACTGTGTTATCGACATTATTCTCATACTCAATCCAAAACACAGCATTGTACCAGCTACTAGGAGGAAAATTAACTGTATCCCAACAAAACCAGGACATTCATGAACTTCATACCCAGCTCTACATTCATGTGACACTGCTCTAAACGTAGGTAATACACGTGTAATTGCCTTTAAAGGCAAGACACACATTATGAAAAAACGGTTCTACAAATTTGGTGAAAATTACAGGAAAAAATAAGGGTTTTGCTCAGGAAAAAAAAGAATCTATAGTATCCCACAGAATACTAGTATTGAGTTGCTCTACTTCTGACTTAAACAGCCTTGTTTAGAAGGCCCATTTTTCACTTACACATTGGACTAACAACATCTCAGCATTCTCCAAGGATGACAGGCTGCAGCAAAAATCAACAGGCTACCACTCAGAGACAGACAAATGTTTTCAACATGTTGAAATGAAGTTTCAAGTGCAACTTCAAGATCAGAAATATCTCTTACAGAGGAAGTCTTTCCCTTCCCCTGAACAATATTGCTGCAATAAATAACTCCAGGAGGAAACTCTCACACACAGCTTATGTTCTCATTAACTCGATCAATTCTGTACAAAACACAGATATGGATCTCATCTTCTTTTCTGAAACAGATCTTACCCTTCCAGCTACAGGAACGACTCAAGGGGATCCTTCCACCAACAGAAAAGCACAGTGTATGTTTTACTTCTTCAGCCAAAATTTTATCCTGTTAATATATATGCAATAGACATGAAGCACCAAGTGGTAACAGAATTTGTTTCATATCTGAGTTTCAAAAAATTCTTTAAATACACCAGTGCTACCATACAAGCCTAGAAGACCAAAGCAGCTCACAATTCAATGAAAAACATGTTTTTCCCCTTACTTTGCCTACTGTTTTTCATGTCTTCCAAACAAAAGTTCTTTTGGTTTTCTTTCTCTTTCATACCTCTTTTAGGAAGACACTGGAAGTTTCCCAAACAAGTTCATATACACTGACAGTGTTTTGAGTAATTCAATTATTATGTATTGTTGCAATGGCCACACCAAACCCATTTGCCTATTCACAGTTCATATCCAGGCAGCACTTAAGGTCTCAGGGCACCACATGAGCTCAAACATCTCCTCTGCTCCACAGAAGACAGTTCAAGCAACAGCACTTAAGGTCTCAGGTCACCACATGAGCTCAAACATCAACTCTGCTCCACAGAAGACAGTTCAAGCATCTTCCATTGTCATGTTGTTATCAATAATCTTCTAAACATCTTTTCTCTCAAATCATCTCTCAAAGTCAAATGAATAGCATTGTTTTAAAGACTTCAATTTAACATACTCTAGAAAAATATTACCTTATATCCAAGAATGTTAACACCCTAAAACCAAGAGTGTGATTCTTTCTGACCCAAACTGACAATGCCGATACTCAGTCACGAGGCTGATGACCTCTATATCCTAATCATCCAATAATAAAATACCACAGAAGAAAGTTTGCCAAAATAAAAATGGGAATATTTATTCATCTTTTCTACTAAAGCAATGCAGTTCTTTTGAGATTATACATTGGTCTTTGCAAATGTTTCTACAGCTAAATTCATACTTTTCAATTTCGTAAAAAAATTAGACACAGAATGCAGATACTCACTCACGAGGCTGATGACCTCTATATCCTAATCATCCAATAATAAAATACCACAGAAGAAAGTTTGCCAAAATAAAAATGGGAATATTTATTCATCTTTTCTACTAAAGCAATGCAGTTCTTTTGAGATTATACATTGGTCTTTGCAAATGTTTCTACAGCTAAATTCATACTTTTCAATTTCGTAAAAAAATTAGACACATACTTCATCAAAACAAAGACACAAGGTATGTCACTGAACAACTGGAAAGGATTGTGACTGTTAGTAGGGATGAGCAAAGAAAGCTCATGCTTATACTTAGAACTCTGGCATTTGTATTGTTACCATATGGTCACGTGGGACAAAACAGGTATATTTTCCTTGCACATTTTTGGATCCACTTCCCAAGCTTTCAGCAATCAGACAGACTGTTAAATACTGAATTTGACCAAGAGAACCTAAACATTACTGAGCAGTACTACATGCACAAGATGCAGGGGAAGGAAGGAATTAGACCCGTGCATACAGTACAAGACAAACTGTTACAATTGTCAAACGTGCACTGGACAAAATTTGAAGTTTATGAAAAGTTTTATTTGTTGTCATGAAAATAGGATCAGAAGCAAATAACTCTATGTATTTTGCAAAGTCATCTTCATTTGGCCTCCTGAACTTTCTTGGCATTCTGTTTTTCTTTTGCCTACAAAACAAAGGGAGATCATGTTAAGCTCTGATAAGACCGAGGTCTTTCTGGAGCTTTGAATGACTATTCACTGCATTTCTGCACACTCAAAATAAGCTGCAAAAAAGAACATTTTAGATGTAAATTTAGATTCTTCAGAACCATCCTCCTACTATTTTACTAGGTTTGTATATAAAGCCTTTTAACAATACATACAAGTTTTAAAAATGCAGAAGAAACTAAGATTAGCTAACTTCTAGAAGGGGAAAAGAGAGGGAAAAAAAAAAGCACTGTTTAAAAAACAGTTTAAATCTCCATATTTCATATCTCCCTACTAATTTCATTTAACATAGAAGGAACTTTTCCTAATGAAAACATTTGTGCTACAAGAAAACACTGCATTCAGACATACTTATCACAATTCAACTCTGAAATGATCAAGATCTTTGTGGCTTAGATCTTTCAAACAAGCAGAGTGGAAAAAAAACCCAACAAGAGTTCCTATCAAGACATCTGCAGACAGATTCTCATAAAACTTGTATTGATTACAAATAGTTCCAACTGACAGTGAACTAGCTTTTTTTTCCTTATGAATTTAGTAAAACCCCAGATTGGGCAAGAAGGAGGGACAATTCAGATGCAACAGTAGCCAACTTTCTGTCAAAACTATTATTCATTCTGAATCAGGCTGCTGCTTGCTATCACTTATTATTGAAGAGAACAGCAACTAACTCAATGATTTAGAATTAAAATCTTTTATCACCAGCTGCTCAGGTTGCCTGGAAATTGATGTAAAAGCAGCCTGATCATGTTATAAATGACTTTTGTTAACATGAAACTGAATTCAAACTCAAAAAGCTACCCAAAGAAGGGAAAAATTCAAATTTGAATCCAAAAGTCTTATAAACTACAGGCCTGCAAACACACCTTCCTAAAAAAATTCAGTGAAGAAGGCACTAATTAAATTATATATAGCTCTTTTTTCGTTATAATAAGAGAGATCCTTTTTCAGTGAGTTCAAAGTCAGGGATGCTGGCTATGGCACACGAGCAGATACGTAAGTCAGCTCGGAGCTAAGTTCAATTCAAGTACTTGAGCAGCCACACAGTTTAATAACCTTGGCAAAGTGACAGAGCCACGTTAATAAACAAAACCTTGATACAAACCTTAACGGTCAATCAATGTTAATAGCTAGACACTTTACAAAGTAAAGGCAGTAGATGAGCACCAAGGGAAGCAGTTCCAGCCCTGTGCCACGGGCTACCCCTCGTGGCCACAGCGGGCACAGCAGCCGAGAGGACAGTCCTGACTGGCACAACTGGCACCAACCTCGTCCGTTCTCGCCTGGGCACATACTTTTTGCATAACTACTTTGTGAATCCAAAGGGCTGTCAATGTAGTATGAGGAACTCTACCGCATCCTAACCGAAGCTATGCATCATAATTTGAATAGGATGTTTAATTACCCAATTAGAAAAGTCCAAATCATGTGTCTCTTTTGTATTGCAGCATCTTACACCTTCCAATGTGATGTAGATGGCATTGAATTGCCTCTTCCTAAATCACCCATAGGAAAAATTTGTTTAGGTTAGCAAAGGTAGAGTTTGCTGTTGCATAGTACTGCAAAGGTGGTTTGTCCCACGGTCTCAAGTCTCCACTGGAATTGTGCCTCGTGAGAACTGCAAGGGACTACCAGGTAAAGTAGCAATACATGTCCAGAGAAGAGCAACAAGGCTGCTGAAGGGACTCGAGCACAAGTGCCATGAGGAGAGGCTGAGGGAGCTGGGGTTGTTTCGCCTGGAGAAGAGGAGGCTCAGGGGAGACCTTATCACCCTCTACAACTCCCTGACAGGAGGTTGGAGTCAGGTGGGGGTTGGTCTCTTCTCCCAGGCAACCAGCAGCAGGACAAGAGGGCACAGACTCAAGCTCTGCCGAGGAGGTTTAGGTTAGATATTAGGAAGAGATTTTTTTTATGGAATGGAATGTGCTGCCCAGGGAGGCTTTTAAGATGAGACTGGATGTGGCACTTAGTGCCATGGTCTAGTAACCACGGTAGGGTTGGACTTGACGATCTTGGAGGTCTTTTCTAACTCAGTTGACTCTATGATTCTTATGTAAATGCATCTGTTTAAAAATATAGCCAAATATCTTGGAAGCATAAATGTCATGGGTTTGTTGATTTACTTTTAGATAGAAGGTATGAAGAATTGTAGTAATACAATACTCACTTTTTCTACTAATGGTATTAACTGCTGGTGCTCTGCTAGAGTTTTTAATAATTCCATAATGAAAGGCAGGTAGTTATGTTTTCTTCTAATATTTTCAATCTGAAAATGAATTAAAAGCATTAGCAAGATCATGATATGACTAAACTATCTTCTTACTCCCATCCAATTCCTTCAGACTAATTGCAACAGCTCCCAGAGATATAAAATCTTTTTCTTATAGCTGTCCCAATAATTAAATAAGAAAAGCAAAGGCTACATACCTTATATCTTTTTAATTTTTGGTTCTCTTCTTCAATCAACATCTGATATTTTGCAACTTCTGATTGTATAGAACTTAACATATTACTACTTTGATCTGTATCCATTGGCTCCTCCTTCCACATAACAGAAAAAGTAAAATGGAAGATGTTACTCCAGTTTTAAATTACTTTTTAAAATTAAAGTCTTAAGAGCATTTCTAACACAGAAAGATTCTGTTTTGCTTACAGTTAAAGGTACATTCCAGGAATCTCTACAGCTAGTTACAAGCAGATTAGCTCAGGTACTAGGAAAAGAACAGTTCCAGTACCACAGCAAATGAGTCAAGACAGAAAGCCACAATGACAAGGTCATACTGTACTGAGTGCTCAGATCAGCTCACTTGGAAATAACCAGAGCTGCAGCTGTGAGTGCACCCACACTGCACTGACTGTGCTGCACAGATATGTGGCAATCCTTCCCTGCTTTTTTGCAGTGATACTCCATTTGGAGCAAGGAAAGGAGGTTAATAATAAAGCAAACACACTGCACTCTCAGAGAACTACTCCAGTAATTTACACACCATGGCCTACCTCTGCAAGCTGCTGCTGTAACTCTGCAATCCTCTGTTCATATATCATCTTCCTGTCAGACACAATGGCCATCAGGTTAAACCTTATCTCGCCTTCACTGTATCTAAATGAGAAACAGAAAAACAAAAAAAAAATGAAAACCCACTTTCAAAACTAGTCATTAACATGACAAACCCAAAAACCTCCTTGATTTCATTATAAGGGAATGTGTTTCATCGAAATAAAATTTTAAAGGGATCTATTAAATTAAGTTGTGCTACAGAACTGATCATGTCACAAAACAAAGTCAGACTTCAAATGAACTCTACTCAATACGGAACTCCTAATAAACTTCTCTTCAAAATTTTACTACTCCTGTCAAAAATACTGAAACTGTTCAAAAGAGAAGACAGAACATGATACAGCTGACAACAAAACCTGCACACATGAGTTTTCACTTTCTCATCACTATTACCTGTTAGAAAACATTGGAGAGCACTTCATCCATTGTGGCAAGTACATTGAACAACTAGCCTAGCTTATAAAAAGTCTTCAAGCAACAGCTTTTGAAACTATTTTCTAAAAACGGCCTAAAATCAACTTTATTTCTAACACATTTGGAGTCAGAACTAAATAGGAAAACTTCTACACTAAGTTTTTCTAGCTTAAATTTCTAAAACAAGCCACATAACTAAAACCCCTCATTATCTCTACATACGAGTTGTATGGATACAGCTACTATCTAGTATTTTCAAGTATAAGCACACAAACTTTAGTCATGGTCATGACACTCTTAGTTTCCACTCAGAAAGCCCCACAGCTGTTGAACAGAGATGATTATCTTGCTCTTCATTTTCTAGAGCACTAGTAGGATCTCTCTGCACTACACAGATACCTACTTTGATTAATTATACAGCAGCACAGTGTATTTGAGATTTATCTATCATCACATTTGGCTCATGCTGGGCTGTAGGTTCTGAAGTCATGCAGTGACATGCATATAAAAATGATGCATAAGTGTCATTCCTTAGAAATTCAGCTGAAACCCTTTAATTGAAGGAAATTAAGGAATTGTTAAACATGTGTAAGGTGCTATACTTTAAAAGCATCATGACCATTTACTTTTGTATTCGCTTCTCTATGACAGGTCGTACTGCACTGATCCAGTCATCTTGATTGCATGCACCTGGGGAAAAACAGAGACAAAAGTTAACCATGTCTGCAAAATTTATTGCAAAGTCAACACTTGCATAATTCAGGCTTATGCAGTAACTTCAGAGTATGCAACAAGTTTTTCCTTAGCAATGCAGTCTCAGATTACTCAGGTGATTTTTCAGGAGGTGAAGGACATTTTATTAATAACATTCAGATAATGTAGAGGCCAAAACAATGGAGCAAAACTGAATTTTAAGGGCATAAGCATCTAACATGTCTTTTGTTGATAACAAGAAACAACAGGGCAGGGGGAAAGTATGTTATACAAGATTTTTAGGACACAAAAGAAATTAGTTGGTATGACAACATCAGACAGCAAATGAAGGAAGTATGATTAGTTACAGCTGTCCATTAGCATTAACTCTTGATTTTGTCTATGTTAATGCAATACAATGTAAAAGTCAGACACATTAAATAACCCATAAAAGGATATATGATAGATAACTTGATTTTAAGATAAATAAGAGAATAACTAAAGCTGACAATGCCTCTAAATTTCAAGACCTTAATGAAGAGACTCATGATATTGTGACCATGAAAATTATGTCACTGGTAACTTTGCAGACTGTACAGTATCTCTAGACAGACTGAAGAATAGACTTAGCAGCAAGCCATTATTCAGCCTAAAAATAAATACACCTGCCAACAAAATTGGGAAAACACTGGAACTGGGAGTATGGAACATGTTGACATTGTATCAGACTCAAAAGTGCAGACACATAAGCACTGTGATGCTTTTCAAGACACAAGACAGCACACACTGCAAGTTAAGAAAGATTACAAAACAGGAACAAGTCCTACAGAGAATCAAACTATGCTAAGAGTAGTTATTTTTTAAACCATTAGGAAAATCCTTGCTATCTAAGAACAAAGACGACAGTGTATAAACTCAAGGCACATCATGAAAAAAAAAAGTGTTTGGAGACAGCTCTATAAATGTTCCATTATGTAAAATTCTCTCTTGCAGTTGGAGTCAGCTCTATAAACGTTCCATTATGTAAAATTCTCTCTTGCAACAAAATTGTCAATGTGTTAGAACAGATTACATGGCCTGTTTATTTGATCACTGAATGAAAGGAGAGAAAATCAGAAACATGCAAGAAGCAGGAAGAAAATTGTATTTTCAGACCAACAAAACTAAAACAATGCAAGTGACTGCAAAGTACAAGCCTGAACAGCACATTCAGAAAATGTAAAAGATATATTTTATATTATTAAACAAATTGGTTTGAGCCTATAACATATGACCAATTTGTTGCAAAAAGCTATTGCTAAAATGAAGGATGTTCAGGAAAAAGAGAAAATATAAAATATTACCTAAATCAATTGGTCCTTCCCTTAAGCCATCTAGTTCATAGAGCCGCCCATTCACAGGAACATAGCTCACAAAGTGAAATGCATCTTCTTCCTTTGCTGAAGACTTTGCATCAAATTCAAACATCTGTTGTCTGCAAAGAAAATTTTAAAAACTCTGAGATTAAAAAGAATTTGCTCAAATTTTGCCTAGATTTAAAACATGTGTTACCTGGCAAAACTGTTGTGAACTTGCCGAATCACTTCCGAGTTGCTCAGTGCCAAACCTTTCATCTAAAAGGAAGCAACAAAATAACTGTAAGCAAAGAGAGCTGGAACACTGTAAGGCTGAAAATAGAGAAAAGATGAGGCACTTACTGCAGCATCAAAGCTCTGTGAAAATTCTTTAAACTCTGACAAAGTCTCTCCTAGGTGGATATCTTGATGAGCACAATTTAACAGCACACTTACTATGGCCTGAGTTGCACAAGCATTATTAATTACCTGGAAAAAAGCATGGAGAATTTTTCAGCACTGGTGATTGAAATTTAAAGTGGGCAACATTTTTTGTTATAAACACACACTCTCTATGCTGCTTCACATTAGAACTTCACTCTAAACCAGACTGCATCTGCTGCCTGAGTACCTACAGAAAAGCCTTTGCTGTAGGAAGCTAAGAAATGAACTTTGGATGGCACCTACACATTGATTAAGGAAACTGGTATTTCACACCTCTACTTTGAAACTATCATTCTACTGCCTCACCATCTCCCTGAAGTGATGAATGAGGGACATAGAAGAAGTAACAGGAATCCTCTGATCCCTGTGGAAAAACACAAAGTCTATTCAAAGCAAGCTGCCCAAATTGTGTGATTGTATGGCCTTGAAAAAAAAAAAGTCAGCTCTCCCAAAGAACATGTCCTTCAAATAGACAGAATTCCTAGCAGGAGTAGGAGCTCAAAAGAGAGTAAAATTAATTTGCAGCAATAAAACACATTATGGAACCTAGAGTTTTTATTAAAAGGTTGTGTTGGACCAAAAAATTCAAATATTCTAGGGATAAACTAATAAAATCAAAGTGCACCAAGGTGTAAAGATTGTTTCAAAGATGGTCTGCTGAATAACAGAATAAGCCACATGAAATGTTAAGATTTTTCACTTGTTTCTTAATTTACAACATACATATCCTTTTCAAGCTGTCTTATAAGTTAGTAGTTTGACACTGTTGCACTTCAGTGTTAAATATTCCATTTTTAGAGAATATAAACAATACCCTTCATATTAAAGCCACGTGTTCAATGTTGTTTACTAATACCCAAACTAAAATACAGTATTTAAAGAAAGAGGCTGCAAGGATCATTAAATATAGTCTGAGATTTAATTAAAAGCACAGTAATCAAATGGTGTAAGGCCATAATACAAGTAAGACTTCATACCAGCAGTTTTGCCTCAGTGAGTTATAGGTTAGGAAAAGTAATGTGTCTTTAGCCTATGAGACTATTTAGCAATTGAAAATACTTAAACATTAGGACTGGCAGAGCAGATGTGAATTTTGTATTAGAAAAATGAAAATCAGTTCAGGCCTGTGAATGTGAAACCACTTCCAACAATAAAGGAGAAATAAAAGAGGAGAAAACACAAGCAACATGTTTTACAGTCAGAGCTGAGTCCTAGCAAAGGAAAACCTACTATGTTAATACTATAAGCCATATAATATACTTATTCTCTATATCTTCGGGGTGTTCTCAGTTCAGATTATGTCTGTGTGCAGAGGCTAAGGAAACAATAATGCACTTCTTAATTTAAGAAAAATACAATCTAGTTGACTTGAATGGTAATCAAGGGAATCAACTACACAATGTATAAAGTTTACAGCAACTGATACTCCAATTACACAAACTCCAGGTACACAAGCTAAGGGCTAGAGTACACACAATCATAAAAATTAAGTTCATCGAAGAGAAATCCCTCAAGGGCAGTGAAATAATGAACAGCAGCAGAAAAATTCAATCCCCTAGACTACCAGAACTGCATAATTTGAATTAACACTGTAACATAGGAAAAGGAAAAAAGAACTAAAGATTCTCTGAGGTATTACCAGAGAATGATATCAGAGACAGCTGTAAAGTAGTACTAAGATGAAAGCAGGAGATCCCAAGTGGATTAGTGTGGGCTAACCTGATGCAGAGGTTACAAACACCATAACCAAGCTGATAGAGAAAGAAGGTATGGGCACCTCTGTTGGTTGACTAACTATTAGATCAGTGCTGTTACTTTGAAGGGAGGGTTACTACAGCAAACTGCACCTGTTAAATCATAACTACCACAGGGTGTTATTGAGAGAGACAGGACTACATGGCAACTACTTCTGTTGAAAAATCAAGGTGGAACAATCAGGTGCTCTAGCAGGCAACTCAGTAATGGCTTCAAAAAAGGGAAAGGAAATTTACAGAGATTTGTGTCTAGAGGCAAGATCAACACTGAAAATGTGCTGACTAGCTGGATCTAGGAGCTATAAGCAACATAAAAAAACAGGAGGAAAAATTAGACTTGGCAGGAATTGATGGGCTCATCAAATATTGGCCTTTGAGCATAAATATAATTTTGTATTCCAACTGCAGTATGAGTCAGATGAAGTCTGTAAGGACCAAACTAAACCATGTCTAACTGCTAGAAAACAATGTGCAAAAGATGCAGATCTGAGGCCAGTGGCCTCCAGCTGTTGGTAAGGAAACATCATAGAATTACATTACAGAACTTCAGAAAATGAGAGGCAGGAGGTAAAGACAAGGGCAGCTCCTGTAGAGAGGAACAGAAGCAAGTGCAGGTGGTAGGCATAAAAATCCAGCGTGTTACTGGATCAGGATGACATGGGAGAACTACCATGACGGAATAAGGAGGTACTTAGCTAGTGGCAGCTCACAGACAGGGTGAAGAGAGCAGAGTGAGAAGGATGTGATTGCAGCACCAAATGTACACAAGTGCAAGGTTTATTTGTCACACAGGCACAACACCATCAATGCACACAGCCAGTCCAGCACTGATACACACACAAGCTAGGGAGCCCTTCAGGAGAGAAATTGGTCAGAACACCCATCTCTCTAATCTTCTATGGATCTGTTACTTAAGGTGTCTCAGCATTGATAGAAAACATTTTCTACATTTACATAGTACAATAATAAATGCAGGTTGTCCCTAAAAGATTTTGGACTTCAGGAATCTTATGAGGATTTTCTGTATTTGTCCAGAAATCCCAACATTTGCCTGGATATTTCTGGTGAGCTATTTGATCAATATTCAGCACTCCAACTTAAAGCAGATACCTATATTTGAAAGATTTTGCTAGCAAAAGTACAAGGTGTATTTAATAGTATTTGAAAGAAAATGATATTATACATACACAGATGTGTATCAAGAGAAGATTAACATATCACCAGGTGAAGCTCACCTCAAAACAAACCAAGGAACTACTTGAACAGGCTAATCTGGCACACTTGAAATTAGATGCTAACTTCCATCCAACATCCACCTTTCTCCAGGGATCTAATCTGAGTTTCTGGATCAACTTTAGGCTAAAGCACTTTAGATTCTTGACTCATATCCCCTATCTGATGGATTATGTGCTGCTGGAAAAACTGTGCTGCAATTGGTAATATGTCCAGTATCATTTAGCAGATAAAAAATGAAGTTAATGTTCTATCATCACAATGCAAAATAAAATAAATGCACAGCACCAGAGAAAGTCATGAGACCAACACTTCAGTAATAAAACCTGAAGAGATTATTAAACTAAAAAAACCTTAGTTTGTAAGTCTGCAACAATGGCATTCTTTCTTGCCAAGGGAGACTTGCACTCCTGCAGTGCTCAGCACAGAATACAGCTGCTCCAAACAGTGCTGAAGATTGCTGAATACAATGAGTAGGTGTTATCATGTAGCCACTGCGTGTGAAAAATAAAAGCAAGGGCCCATTTAAGCAACACAGATATCAGGAAATTCAGAGTTAAGGCTGAAATTGTATCCTTAACTCACCTCATTGTGCCTAGGTATCCTAGCTCAAAGGGTATCCAGAGTTCTGTGGCCTCAAATAGAGGACCAAATCATACCTAGGCATAACAGGGAGGCCAAATTTAACATGAGTGCACATAAAAGTGACCATTAAAAAAACTCTTTAAAATGCATGCATACCAGACAGACTTGAAAATTCAACGCCCCCAACATACTTGTCATTTAACTTTGAACAAGATCTAGTTGTCCTTCTTTGGAATTCAACTACAGCATCACTATGAAAGTGGAAATGAGTAAAATGTGAGCATGCACAAGCTTATCAAAATTGTGTTTCCTAATGCAATTTTAAAGATGCTTGGCTAGACAGTTTGAGAGCTGTAGACTTCTACATCTAACTAAAGTTCCCCCCCCAGTGAAATGATTTTTAAGATGGAACACTTAATTAAAGTTGAACAGAAACAGAGCTTTGCTGTAGTAACATAATTTATTTCCCATACTAAACTGTTGTTACACATTAACAGTTACTTTGTCTTGCTCATACAGGATTCAGAATGACACTTTAAAACATGTCTGCAGTAAAACAAACTGTACCAAATCTTCTTAGATTGTAACACTTAAAACAAGAAAACGTATAGGAAAGGAAAGAGAAGTGAAGACTTGTTGAGATTAAGGCTCCAGTGTCATGTCAGTTTTGAAGATGCAGATCAACAGATCCATAATCTCAAATGTAATAAAGATTTTCCTAACAAATCTTTGTTCTGGGGTTCCAGCCCACAAATGAACATATTGTGATGTTACTCATCCCTTCTGTAACAAAGGGAAAAAAAGTCTTCTTGAAAGATCCTCAAAGCCATCAGGAAATTTGGCTTAAAACACACATAGAGAACACAAAAAAGGCACACAAGCCCAGCTGCACCTGCTATTTCACAATATAAATATTCAATACTAATGTTTATCTCCCTTTGTGCTCCTGGGTGACTCGGGAGGACTCACAGACCTCAGTTTTGAGAAACTCAATAACCTCAGCACTACTATAATGAAACTCCTGTTGACCCTCACTTACCTGTTACCAGCTTTGTCCTGTACAGGCTCACTGAACAAACACATCTCATACTATGGCAGGAAACCAGCACAGAAAATATTCACAGAGCACCTACTGAAATTTGCTGCCTGACGAGCTGCTCTGGCTCATATTCACAGAGCACCTACAGAAAATTGCTGCCTGACGAGCTGCTCTGGCTCACACAAGTTCAATGAGCAGCTGAGCCACTGCAAGAGAGGAACAGAACCATGACCTTGAAAGGAGACAGGGTGAGAGGACCAGAGCTTCCTGCTCTCATCAGCAGCACATCATAGTATCAGCCAGATGCTCAAGAAAACAAGTCCTCAAAACACAGCTTGTCAAATTGCATCTCTGACCTAGGCTAACTTCCTTCAATGTGAGTCAGCAGAGCTAAACTGCTATTACAGATCCCTCCAAAATATTCAACTCAGTTTCCTTCATTTATGTGTTGACTTTTAATATTAATTTCTTTGCAGATATTTCACTAGTTGTTCAATCACAATACCTCAGTCCAGGCAAAACTGAACTGACAGGAAACAGAAGCATATGTATATCTACAAGAGATGTGTTGATTTTGCTAAGCTATTGCACTTGACTAACAGACAATACTGAAGCATGGAAAATATACTGATTTTAAACTTTTTGCAAGTTACTTTTGAAACATTCCATGACATCAAATGGTGTAACTAGGTACTACTATTTTAAGAGTCAACTTTGGTAGAAATTGCTTTTCATGCTACAATTAAGTCCACTACAATTAAGTGTGGAGTGACTTAATTGTAGCATGGAAAGGCATAAAGGCAGCAGGTGAAGGAAGGGGATGATTAGAAAGTTCCCACACCTCCACAAAGATGTTTCAGACATTAAAATATGAATGCTTCAAAGAAAGCTACAAAATAAAGAAGGCTTTTCACTGTTAGCCTTGAAGTTTGTGGGGTTTGTTACTGAGTCTAACATTGTCCCAACTTTGTGATGTACATTCTGTAATCTCAACTTAAAGCTCAAGAAAGCTCCTCTTACCTACTTGCTGCTAAACACAGTATCATGCTTCAAAAAAGGGAAGCAAAGAGGGAGGAAAAAGGCAAAAGAAAAAGAAGCACAGCAAGCAGACAAATGCTTTGAGACTTTTCAGCAACCCCAAGAACAGCAATTCTGGGAGAACCTCTGCTACTCACAGGAAATAAGAAAGATTATTACACCCCCTGAGTGAGGACAAATTTACCTTCATCTTAAAAAAACCCAAACCCAAAAAAACCCTCTCTAGATTCCTATCAGAGTAATTTCCTCCTGCCACATAACTACCTTTTGAGAGTTTCAGCAAGGACTTTCCCTGAGTTTTTTTTGTATCATGGCTATTCTGTAGCCACAGCCTATGATCACTAACAGGATGTTTGATCAGGTATAATTTCTAAATTCTAAATTCACAACCTAAACCAGTTTCTATCAGAGCTATCAAACTATTAAAGCATTTGGCAAACCACTGCTGATCACTGTATCAAAGAAATGGTGGACAGTGCTTGGCAGGACTCAAGAGCTGCAGCAGGGGAAGAATGAAGAAAACCAGAATGAAAAAAGACTAAGGAATAAAGTTATCCACAACAGCATGGAACAGAAAGATGATTATAAAAGAAATACAACAGGTGCACAGGTACAGAGCAGCCAGGACAGCTATTTGCATTGTTTTCCATATTTCTATACTTTCAGCTAGAAGTGTGTGGATACTTTTTCGCATCTGAAATTGACAACACTCCCACATTTGTGGTGAGAAATAAAACAACAAAAAACCCGAACAAAAGGAAAAAACCAAACGCAATAACCAGTCCAAGTATCAGGCTTCATATATGGAAAACCTAATAATTTGCCCTTTGACACGAATGCTTTGAAACTAACACATGTAGGGTTACATTTCTTGCTTAGCCTGTTACATTTATCACTATTTCAGAAACAAATGTCAAACAAGAACTAAAAATATTTATAAAATGCCTCTACTCTGTTTACTCTCTCCTGCTTTTCTTGCATGCAAACAACACACACAGCAGTCTGTGAACACTAACACAAGAGTTCAGCATTACCCAGTATTTAATAAAACACATTGGGTAACACCAGTAAATAGAATTTTCCTTGCACTTTCTAATTTAACCTCACCTTTCTGATTTAAATACTTAAAACCTGCATGCCAAAATGGTCTGCAAACCCTTAAAGAAAAGTATTATCCTAGACTTATACTGCCCTGGCTGCAGAGCATTTGAAAAACATAAGAAAGAAAAATCAAGACCAAAATAAACATTTCTTCCAAGAAGTTGTTGAAAGTGGTTTCAAAAATTAATGTTCTCATTCTGCTGAGCACATTTACCAAGCAATTACTTATTGCACAGAAGACTGAGTTACTCTGTGGGTGAGGGCTGACAAATAAATAAGAGTTTTACTCTTTGATAGGTGATATTTTTGTCTAGACTTGACAGATCAAACTGATTTGCTTTGTTAATCACTTTTCAATACACAGTTCCTACTCTCAGAATTTGTTAAAAGTTACGTTACCTTGCAAAATGGTAATTTTTGTGTGCATAATAAGAAATAGTTCACTTTTTGGTATTAAAACTGTGTTTCGTGACATATCCGAGAAAATTACTGAACTTGCCATACCTGCTTAGCAAAAAATATTGTATCCAGTCTGGAATCCTGAACAACAGAACCTGCTGGTTCCTCTCCAGGCTGCCACTTGAAGAGAAAAATCAGCCCATGTACTGGCCTGAAAAACAAAATTGACAGGAAAGAAATCACCCGTACTGATGAAAAGTATCAAACTCAGAAAACTGTATCCTGGTATGGTAGTTCTGTTAATTCTTCCTAAACATAGGGAGCTTGCACTGAAATTTTCAGATGAGGTCTTTTAATGAGGCAGGAGATACTTGAGGAATGTGCTTAACATCCCAACCTGAATTAGCATTTAGCCTGTAACTTTCATAAATCAGGACCAGTTTTCCTGGTTACTGCAACTGCTGCAGTTGCACAACTCTCCTTTGAATTGGTTAGTGGCAAATTGCTGTCAAAACATCTGTCAACTGTACACAAGAGCTGGAACTGAAGTTTTGGTAATCCTTGCAGACATAGATGAAATATTTAAAGAGGAGCTCTCATGTAAGCTCGTGCCTTTGAGTTTCTCCACAAAAAAAGAAATCTGTTTTTCTCTGCTACTAAGAGCCTGTCTTGCTTTGCAGACTGTTTGTCTTGCAGGGCTTAGCTTTTACTGCATGTTGCA
>NW_008667663.1:70555-72785 GCF_000695815.1 Acanthisitta chloris
CAGCTAGAGTAAAACAAAAACTTATTCATCAACCTGAAGTTAAAGTCATCACCACAAAGGGTGTCCCTACAAAACATACACATACAACTGTACTACATGAAACTTTCCCTAGGCTCTGATCAGAAGTCTGAGATGCCTTTTTAAACAGCAGCTCCACTGAGGGAACTTGGAAAAATGCAACATGTTACTATGCTCTTTAACTCTTAGTATTTATACATTGTGTAAAATACTTCCTATGTATATGGGAAGGGAGCAACTTGGAAAAATGCAACATCTTACTATGCTCTTTAACTCTTAGTATAATACTTCCTATGTATATGGGAAGGGAGGAAGGAAGCTCAAGGACATCACTCAAGACCAGACACATCTGACAGTAAGAGCAAAGCTGTTGCTTTATGAACAAAACAGGTAATGTTCTGATGAAGTACCACATGAGGTACATAGTGCAGGCAGCAAATAAACCCCTGAAGTAATATTTCTGCCATTCAGGTGGCTCTTGTCAAAAATCTTCAGTCGGACAAAAATTCTAAACCTATGTCTTCTGGAAGATAAAGCACAGAATATCCACACGGGGCTGGGTTAGATGACATTTTCCTCTTAAAATCCTGTAAGGGAACATGGATAACACATCATGGACAAAAGGGTAAAAGAATTAATGCTCCCTAATGAGGTCAGAACTGCTCCATATGACACCAGCTGTTGTCAGTTATAACAAGACTATTTGCCTTCGCATACATATGGAAGTGGTTCTACAGGAAAATAAGTTACAAAGGTACATAAGTAAAATAAAATGAATTTATTAAAGACAATAGATACAATATCATGTTATGTCAAGAAGGGAGATGAAGAAGAAACAGAAGTTGGACAAAGAATTTGTTAAAAAGATACAATGTAAGACAATGGCAAAACCACTAGAAAACTACTTTCACATGCTAACCACTACTAGCACCCCTTTCAAAAGCCAGAAAAGCTAGAGTAAGTATCAAGGCATTAATAAAAAGCAATTTAATTGCCAGATGTTCTGCTGTATCAAAATCCTAATGAAAATCTGTGAAAACGAAGGAAAAAAAAACCCCAAACAAAAAAAGCCACCAAAGAAACCACCTGAGTTAGGTACATATTCTTTCAGTGACGAATGTGAATAAAAACCATGTGCCTTACTTCAATTTTTCAAAGTTCTCTGGCTCCAAACTCCAGATTTCTTCAACTTGTGCTCCTCTACAGCCTGAAACAAGGGAAGAGACAGGTTACTTCAACTACCCCATTAAAGAAAGGCTCACACTAAGTACAGACACATTAAAAAACCACACAAAGACATACATAACATTTACAACTTGTATGTCCAGGTTATGGAAGTCTATTTGGGGCTTTAATGTATCTTCATTAAAAGTAATAAACAACAGAGGTCAAGAGAAATTATATCAGGAATTTCTCCTGTGTGTGGTGGTGTTGTCTTTATAATAGCTACATTTAGAAAGAAGCAGAGATGAACATATCTATGGTCACCTCATGTCCTCTGCCCAACAGAAAACAATACTGTTTTTAAAGACATTATCAGCAAGTCCAAAACAGAATAGAAAATATCTCCAGAAAAAGACTTATGGAAGCCAACTGAAAATATTATAAATGCTACACTCAAGCAAGACATTTACCTAAGAGACCACAGGGCTCAAAAACTTAGGATGGGGAAAAGTAACCTATTGGTTGAATAAAACCACTGGGGATGGTTAAATAAAACTATTGGGGATGGTTAAATAAAACCATTGGGGATGGTTAAATAAACCAGCTGGGGATGGCTCAACACTGGTGGTGCTCAAGGCCAGGCTGGATGAGGCCTTGAGCAACCAGGTGTAGTGAGGAGGTGTCTCTGCCCATGCCAGGGGTGGTTGGGACTGAATGATCCCTAAGGTCCACTGCAACCCCTAAAATTCTATGATTCGATGAAAACCACAAGAGGGAAAGCATGTCTAGGCTCCACTCGTGAAAAAAAACCACGAGAGAAATTAGGAATGTCACCTAGCACAGAACCCTTTTCCTTCTTCGGCCGCATTCCTATGCAGGCTTACCTGTCGTTATGATCACATACTCACAAAGATTTTTAAACACAATTCGACATGAAAGCTAATCATTTAGCAGCCCGAGCAGCCCCTCTCAGGCTGCCCAGCCCTCTCGTTGGGGGCTCACGGCCGCACGCGCTCCGTGCCCGGCAGGCGCTGGCACCGTCCCCGCT
>NW_008667664.1:0-493 GCF_000695815.1 Acanthisitta chloris
GTCGGGGTCATTAGGGACTGGTTCCTTATTTTTAAAGAAAATTAACCCATCTCTATCGGTTCCAGGTTCCCAATATTGGACTCCCCAAGTTTTCCCTATCCACCATCCAGTATGCTCAGGCTGGAGGACTGTTATTCCTAGGTGGTTGCAATCTCCTCTTGACCTGTTGGGGCCTGGCTAGCAAGGAGCTGTAACTTGAGCAATGGTTAAAGGAATGCTTAAGCAATTAAAAACAAGACACACAAAATGGGTCTTGCTGACCTTCTTTCTATCTTCATGCATTCCTGTGTCTTCAATCCAACACCTTATAATGGTCTTGTTCTCTCCTGCTGCCAGGGTTTTTAGGTTTGGTTTTGGTTTTACTGCCTTATAGATAAGATAAGTCATCTTGCTAACAAGCTGAGAACAGTGCTGTTGTTTAGATTCTCATAGACACTGTGTAGTTCTTGTTATCAGTTTCCCAGGATATGCGAGGGGGAGGCAGCTTAAACAT
>NW_008667664.1:516-748 GCF_000695815.1 Acanthisitta chloris
ACAGTTGGAGCAGCCAATCTAAAGTTGTGTCATCAGTGTGTAGCTTCATGTACAGGAGACATTTTACTAGCAATACTGTTAGGTGCCCTAAATAAAGTTGACTATCAGAGCATCATATTGGTGTGTGCTGTAGTCCGTCCCTCACAAGGACCCCAACATTGACCCTATGATTCCTCCAGACCAGTCGCTCTGGGGGGGTTTTGTGTCCCTGAGGACCCCACTGGACCTGGAT
>NW_008667665.1:0-2769 GCF_000695815.1 Acanthisitta chloris
CCATGTCCTATCACTACATCCCCTTGTGAAAAGTCCCTTTCAGGCCTTTCTGTAAGCTTCCTTTAGGTATTCAAAGGGTCCGGAAAACCTTCATGTCTCTGTTAAATCCATGTATGTCCATTGCTGCAAGCCATCAGTATCAGCAAGGTGGGGGAGGGGGAGGCATTTGCTCTTACCTTCTCCCTTCCTAGAAGTGATGCTGAAAACATACTGTCAAGGCTCATTTTCCAGCCCTTTGCCCAGAAAACTTGCCTGCAACTTCTCCAAGCCACATCCCCCTAGAGACAATAGGGAAGCTGCGCTGAGCAGGGCAGGGGGAAAATCTCCTGGGCTGGCATTGTCTCCTGGGGCCATGCGGCCAGGGGAGAGGTGGGAGCTCTGCCGGAGGGAGAACAGCCTTTCCCAGGGACTTCCACCTGCCGGAGGTGCCCAGAACCAGGGGATTCCATGGTCTCCAGGGACACAGCCCTGCGTGGCCCCATGTCACAAAGGGGCAGAGATCTGGCGACTGTGACCTCACCTGTCCCAGGTGTCCTGAGCTGCAGCCAACCCCTGTACCTGCAGCCAGTTGGGCTGAGCCTTCGGAAGAACTCAGCTCCTTCCTTGGCTCCTTGTGGCCTGTCTTTTCCCAGCCATTTCTCTGTTCCTCATCACCTCTCCTCCACTCCCATATTGATCAGCTACAAGAACTCCTTTGCCATCAGGTTTTGGGAATTGGCACTGAGCTCTTTCTGGAGCGCGTCCCAACATCCTTGGGCATCCCAAGCTTTGCTTTCTGCTCCTGAGAGAGGCCATGGCTGCAGTGTGGAATGACTCCTGTGAGTAACAGCTTCCCCGGTGGGTTTGGGCTTTGGGAATCCCCACAGACCCCCAACAGGGCTGATGCTGCCATGCTGAAAAGAGATGCTCCCAAGCCAGAGGGAATTCTGTGGCCTTTCCTGAGATGCTGACAGATGTCCTTGCTGGGAGGAAGGTGACATCATTTGGGTCACCTGCTGTACTTGGTGCTTGCTTGTTTGCATCTAGTTCCAGTCAGGGAAAGGGAAGGCTTGACCCGATCACCCAGTACGAGACTGGAGAGAGAAAGGAAGCTGGCCTGAGGCCCTGAAATCAGAGTGGGGCTTTGGTGGACCCTGGCCAAAGGAAGCTGGGAACAGACTGTGCTCCAAACCAGTCCATTCCAGTGGCAGTGCTTCTCCTGATGCTGCTGGGCTGGAGGTTGGAGCTGGGTGTCCTGAGGAATCCTGCCGAGAGCTCCACGTTTCTATATGCTTCTGTGCCTCATCTGTTTCCTAATGTCCTTTCCCTGCAGTCAGTGCTGAGGGAATGGCTCCACCAGAGAGGATCCTCCTTCCCCCAGAGAAGATTTCCATGGCCTGGCAGCAGAGCCAGAGCGCTGGAGCAGGGCTCTTCAACGTGGGCAACTCCTGCTACCTCAACGCCGTCCTGCAGTGCCTGACATATACGCCACCGCTGGCCAACTACCTGCTCTCCCGGGAGCACCATAGTGTCTGTGAGTGCTGGGAGGGGTATTCCTCAGGAATCTGCTCATCCCAAGGGTTCTCAGCACTGGCAGTTGCATTGAGCAGAGCTGCAGCCCTTCTTTGTCAACCCCAGGAGCTTGTGAGCTTTGAACATTGCTGCCTAGGAGCCCCTCTCCTCTCCAGGTGTCTCATTCCCCAGGAAGGAGCCTCTTCCCAGCCACAGCTCTGTGTTCCCGCATGTTAAGGCTCACTGTACAGGAAACTGGGGCCACTTCAGCACTCCAGTGTCCTGGGCTTGGATTTCACGGTAGTGGCAGTGGAAGACGAGGGCTACAGCAGCACTGTGCATGTTTTCCTCCCCTGAGGATCTTCCCTCCCTCCCTCTCCAGGTCGCCAGCGAGGCTTCTGCATGCTATGCGTCATGGAAGATCATGTTGCCAAGGCCCTGTGTTCCTCAGGCCGTGTCTTCCTGCCTTTGCGGGTCCTCAGGCACCTTAGAAGTGAGTCAGGGCAGGCTCTTAGACAGGTATTCTCCCTTCTTCAAGCAGAGAGCAACTGACTTCTTCTTCCTTAGTGATAGGAGAACATTTGCAGCCTGGCCAGGAGGAAGACGCCCATGACTTCTTGCGCTGTGCTCTCGATGCCATGCACAGAGCTTGTCTGGGAGGGAACTGCGAGTAAGCACAAGCAAATTCCCTTCCCAAAGTTCCTGAGCCCTTTGGGCTCCTTGAGGTGCTCCCCTCAAGGGAAATCTATGCCCAGGGCTTCAGACCAAGCCAGACTCCTGGAGGAGGTCACGCTCTGCCTTCCCACTTCTTTCTAGCTTAGACCTCTCCTCTCAATCCACTACCCTCATCCATCAGATTTTTGGGGGACTCCTGAGATCCAGAGGTGAGTTCCCACAACTGCTGCTCTCCTTGGCCTTGTCTGTGCCCTTGTGTGTGCGTGTGCCCAACAGCTGCTCCTGGCACTGGCAGCACAGGTGCAACCTGTGCCCTCCCCATGGCTCAGCATTTGCCTTTCCCTTCCAGTCACCTGCTCCAGCTGCCACGCTGTTTCTGATTCCTACGAGCCCTTCCTGGATGTTCCTTTGGATATCAGAGTAAGAGGCTTTGCAGCTGTGCTTCAAGATGTGCCCAGGCCCCTGGAATTTTCCAGCGTCGACACTTGTCTTACCCATGCCTCCCACCAGTCTCTCCTGTGAGCCCAAGAGCTCAGGGTAGTGCCCTTCTGCAGAGACTGTAGTGGCACTGGTGTCCCTGTGGGGTTGGCTTGGAGCTGGACA
>NW_008667666.1:0-4959 GCF_000695815.1 Acanthisitta chloris
GGGGCAGACCTGCATCGCGCCCGACTATCTGCTCTGCTCTGTCGAGATGCAGGAGAAGCTGATGCCTGCCCTGCGTGAGGCCATGACCGAGTTTTTTGGCTCCAACCCTCAAGAATCCCCAGATTTTGGTCGCATCGGTGGGAAGAAGCAGTTCCAGCGGGTCCGGGCGCTGCTGGGCAGTGGGCGTGTGGCCATCGGGGGACAGACAGATGAGGAGGAGTGCTACATCGGTGAGGGCTTGGATTTCATGCATTTCTTCATCCTTGCATAGGGCACATTTGGCATTTAGGCTCTTACATCTGTAGAGGAGACTCTAGAGGGAAATGAGATTTAGGGAAGGTTCCCACTGGAATGGGACACTTGGTGATGTGCCCTCTCTTGGAGATGGGTCTTAGGGGAGGACTGAGGTGTCATATCTGACCTCTGTGCCTGGCTGATGCCGTTGGACTTCTTCTCCACAGCTCCCACAGTGCTGGCAGATGTGCTGCCCTCAGATCCCATCATGCAGGAGGAGATCTTCGGGCCCATCCTGCCCATCGTGGTGGTTGCCAACATGGATGAAGCCATTGACTTCATCAACGCGCGGCCACAGCCGTTGGCTGTCTATGCCTTCTCCTGTGACAGCAAGGTGTGTCCATGGAGCAGAAATGAGGGGAGGGAAATGATGCACCACCTCCATGACCCCCAGGGCCTGCTCTGAAGGTCCTTTAGAGTCTGGAAGCTCTGGGAAAATCCAATGGATGAGTTGGGTAATGTTTGCCAAGTGCAAGACCCTCACCCACCTTCTCTGTGTCCCTCCCAGGTGGTGAACCAGGTCCTGGAGCGGACGAGCAGTGGCACCTTCTGTGGCAATGACACTCTGATGCAAGTGATGCTGAGCTCACTGCCCTTTGGAGGGACTGGTATGTCCAAATCCCCCAATCCTGGCCAACAGGAGCTGGGTGGGATCCCACCTGTGGTGCCCAAGCCATGCTGGCTGTGGTGAAGAAGGGTCTGGGAGGACTCTGAGGTAGGTAGGTGTACTTCCTCCTGCAGCCAGCATGGTGCTAGGCATGATCCCCTGATGTAAATCAGGAGCCAGGTTGTACCTTCATTCTACCTTTTAAGACTAAATAGTAGGAACAAAATACTTAAGACTACCTGGAGAACCTCTTATGCGACCATGGAGATCCTCCTTGGAGAAGAGGAAGTTTCAGTTTTCCAAAGGCACCGATTTTTGGTTTCTCAGGGGAAACGTGAGGTCACTCAGCCCTGAGCCATGTGTGCAGCATAGTCCAGGGATACAGGAATAGAAGAATTATGTTCCCCAGAATATTTCCCAATCTCCAGGTGTCTCCCCAAAATATTTCTGGGATAAGTGCCTCCATTTGGTGCTGCCCTTGCTCAGCATCAACGTCATGGCTGGCACCTGAGTCAAACATAATGAAACACCCCGATAATTAATTCCTCACCTACCTGTGGTGCAGGGAACAATTTTTGGTGCTTCCCATTCTGTAACTTATCTTAATTGGGAATGATTCAGACCAACCACCTTCAATTATCAGGTAAAGCCACTTTGGAGCAGGTGAAGTGGCTGAAGTCATCGGGGTGAGACGGGAAGTCACCAGGCTCTTAACCTCCAGTTTAAACCAGCCACAGGAATTGAGGGAACTGCTGTTGCCAAGGTGGCTCCAGGTTTTAAGAGCTTTGGGAAGAAGATGGAATAGCTCCAAACATGGAGAGATATGGTGGAGCACCAGAGAGAAATCAGGGCTTGTAGATCACGAAGCTTGTGTAGATAAATGGAGGTGGGTAAAAATGAGGCACTGGGGCCTCCAAACTGCTGAGGATCTGCTGGACTGTGTATCTATAGAGCTGGGGAGGGGCACTGGGAAGGATGGAATTCCTATACCATGTCTGTTGCTCAGCAGAGAAAACACTGTGGGGTTTTTTCCTCTCATGTTGCTGCTTGGAGTGGGTGTCATCAGGAGCAGAGTCCCACCCTGAGCACGTACCTGTCCTGTGTGTTCCAGGGAACAGTGGCCTGGGAAAGTACCATGGGAAGTTCACCTTTGACACCTTCTCCCAGCGCCGTGGCTGCCTGCACCGCAACATGGGGCTGGAGGCCCTCAACAGCCTCCGCTACCCACCCTACACCCAGCAGAAACTGGGGCTCCTCACGACCACCTTCGAGGTCAAGCGCAGGGGCACGTGCACTCTGCTCTGATGGTCTCACACTGCTCTGATGGTCCCACACCCTGCTCTGAGGGCTCCAAACCCACTCTGAGGACCCTCAAACCTGCTCTGAGGGTCCCACTCCCTGCTCTGAGGGTTGCACAGTCCACTCTGAGGGTCCCATGTCCCACTCTGCGCATCCCACTGTGCTGAGGGTCCCACACTTCACTCTGAGGGTCCTTGTGCATGGACTCAGTGCAGAGAACCAGGACTGTATCCCTCTCCCTCCTCATCATGGTCCCCCGTTCCCTTGCTATGTCCTTGGCCTCGCTGCCGTGCTGGAGCACTTCGGACAACCAGGATGCACAACCCCTCCTGCACCCTCGCTCATCCCTGTGGTCTCACCTCCAGACTGCCAGGACACAGCTGAAATGGCCCAAAACACTTTCTCACCCTAAACTTCTCTTCCCAGCAGAGAATTGATCTTGTCAGCCCCATCTCTTGTCACACAGACCTTTCTTTCGGGATGAACCTCTCTCCCCCCTCACTGTTGCTCTTTCCTGTGTGTAATCCTGCTTGTAGTAAAGCCTTTGCATCAAGCTCTCTCTCTCCCAGTTTTGAGGGGGTGTTTGAGAGGTGCCCTGGGTTGGATTTGGGATGAATTTTTGCATCCTAAGCAGTTTGAGCGGGAGCGGAGCCAGCGATGACGCGTGCCAGGGCAAGCAGCCAAGAGCAGGGCAGGAAGCTGGTAGTCGCTCTCCTCCGGCAGAGCACGGACTGGGATTGCCGCCGGCACCCTGCCAGCCCCACAGACACCCCCGGGGGTTGTGGGGTGCGCCCCAGGCTCTCTGGGGACACCCTCTTAGCCGGGGAGAGGAAGCTGTGGTTCACAGCCCCAA
Source organism: Acanthisitta chloris (assembly GCF_000695815.1). Taxonomy (NCBI): domain Eukaryota; kingdom Metazoa; phylum Chordata; class Aves; order Passeriformes; family Acanthisittidae; genus Acanthisitta; species Acanthisitta chloris. The sequence goes on from NW_008667666.1 coordinate 3,054, forward strand.
CGGCACAACCGTCCCGTGTTGCTCCTGTGGGACCATGGAAAACGGCAGCGTCTACCCACCGCGCCCTGAGCCCACTGGGAGTGGGGCCGGGAGACCCACCAAGGGTGATGGTGGTGGGAAGGGGAGTATGGATGGTGATGCCACCAGGTGAGAGTGTGGTGGGGACAGAGGGGTGGCAGGAGGGGTCCCAGTGCTCCATCCTCTCCCTGGAGCAGTGATTGGATGCTGGGGTGGGGCGATGTGGAGCTCAAGGGAGAGGGATGGAGCTGAGGTCCCTCTGAGACCCCAATCCCCACAGTGAGAACCCCTTCACAGGGGTAGTGAGCCAACTGAGGGCATCCTGGCTCTCCGGGAAGACACGGCCTGTGGAATACCGCCTGGCCCAGCTGAGGGCCCTGGGACACTTCCTGGATGACAAGAAGCAGGAGATCCTGGAGGCCACTGCCTTGGACATGGGCAAGGTGAGAGGGGCCAGGAATGGGGGACCCAGTGGCCAGAGGAGCTGAGGGTGCTCCATCTTCCCATTGGGTGCTCCAGCCCCACCTGGGAAGTGTGGGGATTTGGGAGACTGAGGTGGAGGCTGTCCCAGCCTCTCTCCTCCAGAGCTCATTCCTGCCCTGGCATGGGCAGAGGCAGCTGTGCAGAGCACCCTGACATCATAGCCCTTCCCACACCCACCAGCCTCAGTTTCCTTTTTCCCTCGGCTGGTCCATCCCTGCTTCCTGCCCTAGACATCCCACCCAATCTTGCCACCCCATTCCCTGCCTCAGGACTCACCCAGGCTGTGGCTGTGCAAGCACAGATCCCATGGCTCTGCAGCCAGAGCCTCACCACCACACAGGGCTCATTGTCTGCTGTTCTCCATTCTAGTCCCTCTGCACACCCTCCCACCCTTCCTGCTATTTAGATCGATGGGATCCATGGCATTTTTCCTATTTTTAATCAATCAGTGCTTAAAAATCACACCACAGACATGGAAGATGCACAGCACCCTTAGGGGTGCACATCCACCACGGGACTCCAATCCCCAAATCCTGGGAAAACCAATATGGAGTGTTGGGATGAGAGCTGCCCTGTGCTGCAGAACATGCTGAGGTGACATGTTGGGTGCTTGATGTCTCCAGCCAGCCTTTGAAGCTGAATTCTCCGAGATCCTCCTGTGCAAGAACGAGCTCCATGAGACCCTGAACAACCTGTCCCGCTGGATGAAGGATGAACAGGTGGACAGGACTCTGGTGAGAGGAGGGAGAGGATGGGGGACAGAGACAGGCGGGTGGTGGTGCAGGATGGCACCTGACACGGTGGGTGTCCTACAGGCAACACGGCTGGACTCTGCCTTCATCCGCAAGGAGCCGTATGGGGTGGTGCTCCTCATAGCACCCTGGAACTATCCCATCAATCTCATCCTGGTGCCCCTCATCGGAGCCATCGCTGCTGGTGAGCCCAACCTTCCTGTCCCCTGGCCCAGAAGATTTCAGCAGTGCCAGGCAGCAACAAGGGCACCTCATCGTGGCTGTCACTATGTCACTGCTCTGACATCCAGTTGATCTCCCCCCAGGAAACTGTGTCATCATCAAACCCTCAGAGATATCCAAAAAGACAGAGAGGCTCATGGTGGAAGCACTGCCTAGCTACCTGGACAAGGTGAGATGCTCTCCCCATCCCTGACTCATGGCTGGGATGTTCCCACCTGCACACACAGAGCTGTGCCCATCCCACCACACCATCCCCAAACCATCCTTGATGCCATGTGCTGACCAACCTCCTTCCTCCATGCTCAGCCAGTGTCCCAGTATCCTGGGATGATGTGGGTAGGGACAGATGGGGATGGTAGGGGATCTGTCCTCTTCCCTTGCAGGACTGCTTCACCGTGGTGACTGGTGGTGTGCAGGAGACCACCAGGCTG
>NW_008667667.1:0-2459 GCF_000695815.1 Acanthisitta chloris
TCACCCCAGAGACCCCCAAAACCACCCTGAGACCCCCCTGAGACCTCCCAGATCCCCCTGAGACCCCCAGAGACCCCCAAACCTCTGAGACCCTCCTGAGACCTCCCAGATCCCCCTGAGATCCCCAGGGAACCCCCAGAGACCCCCAGGGCCCCCCCAACCCTCCCTGAGACACCCCTGATCCCCAAGACCCCCAGGGAACCCCCAAACCTCCCAGAGACCCTCAGGGACCCCCCCAAAGACAACTCATCTCCTGTTGGATTAATTTATTAATTAATAATCGCCCGTGGGAATCGAGTGACGTCACAGCGCGGGGGGAGGGGCAATCCCGGGGGATCCAAAGGGATCTGGGACCGTCCAGGAGGATCTGGAGAGATCCAGAGGGACCTGGAAAGATCCAAAGGGATCTGGAGAGATCCAGGAGGACCTGGGACCATCCAGGAGGATCTAGGACTGTCCAGGAGGATCTGGGACGGTCCAGGAGGATCTGGAGAGATCCAGGAGGATCTGGGATGGTCCAGGAGGATCTGGGATGGTCCAGGAGGATTTGGAGAGATCCAGGAGGATCTGGGCCCATCCTCTGGAGAGATCCAGAGGGACCTGGAAAGATCCAAAGGGATCTGGAGAGATCCAGGAGGACCTGGGACCATCCAGGAGGATCTAGGACTGTCCAGGAGGATCTGGGACGGTCCAGGAGGATCTGGAGAGATCCAGGAGGATCTGGGATGGTCCAGGAGGATCTGGGATGGTCCAGGAGGATCTGGAGAGATCCAGAGGGACCTGGAAAGATCCAAAGGGATCTGGAGAGATCCAGGAGGACCTGGGACCATCCAGGAGGATCTAGGACTGTCCAGGAGGATCTGGGACGGTCCAGGAGGATCTGGAGAGATCCAGGAGGATCTGGGACCATCCAGGAGGATCTGGGACCGTCCAGGAGAATCTGGGACCATCCAGGAGGATCTGGGATGCTCCAGGACCCTCCAGGATCCTCCAGGACCATTCAGGACCCTCCAGGACCATTTGGGATGCTCTAGGAAGCTCCAAGACCTTCTGGAATGTTCTAGGACCTTCCAGGACCCTTCAAGACCCTCTAGGAGGCTTCAGAATCCTCCAGGGCCCTCCAGGAGGCTCCAGGACCACCTGGAATTTTCTAGGAATCTCCAAGACCACCTGGAATGTTCTAGGAATCTCCAAGACCCTCCCTGGCAGGACCACTTGGAATGCTCCAGGACCATCTGGAATTTTCTAGGACCTTCCAGGACCATCTGAGATGTTCTAGGACCCTCCAAGACCATCCAGGACCACCTGGAATGCTCCAGGACCATCTGGAAGTTCTACGACCTTCCAGGACCATCTGAGATGTTCTAGGACCCTCCAGGAGGCTCCAGGACCATGTGGAATGTTCTAGGACCTTCCAGGACCCTTCAGGATGCTCCAAGACCATCCAGGAGGCTCCAGGACCATCTGGAATACTCTAGGAAGCTCCAGGACCACCTGGAATTTTCTAGGAAGCTCCAAGACCCTCCAGGACTACCTGGAATGTTCTAGGAATCTCCAGGACCATCAGGAGGCTCCAGGACCACTCGGAATGTTCTAGGAAGCTCCAGAACCATCTGGAACTTTCTAGGAAGCTCCAAGACCCTCCAGGAGGCTCCAGGACCACCTGGAATTTTCTAGGAATCTCCAAGACCACCTGGAATGTTCTAGGAATCTCCAAGACCCTCCCTGGTCTCCCTAGTTGTCTCCAGTATAAATAGGGCTGAGGTTGGCTGTGACTTTGGGGGAATTCTGGGAGTGTTTCCTGGGATTTTTTATTTTTTGGGATGTTTCTTGGGGAAGTTGAGGTTTGGTGGGGGAAGGGAAAAGGTTGGAGGGATCTGGGAAACTCCAGGGGAAATTCCAGAGCTTTGGAATGTCCAGGTCAGTCGTCCTCAGTGCCACTGCCAGAGCGATCCTGGGGGAAGAGGAATGTGGGATTTAGGACAGGATTTGGACAGGGATTTGTGGGATTTGGGTGAGAATTTGGGAGGAGGAATTTGGGGATTGAGAAAGGATTTGTGGGATTTGGGTGAGAATTTGGGAGGAGGAATTTGGGGATTGGGAAAGGATTTGTGGGATTTGGGTGGGAATTTGGGAGGAGGAATTTGGGGATCAGGAAAGGATTTGAGGGTTGGGATGTGGATTTGGGAATCTCAGCTGAGGATCTGGGGGACTTGGGTGGCTCTGGATGGATTTGGATGGATCTGGGTCGGATCTGGTTGGATCTAGATGGATCTGATTGGATCTGGGTTGGATCTGATTGGATCCAGATAGATCTGGGTTGGATCTGGTTGGGTCCAGATGGATCTGGGTTGGGTTTGACTCTAGATGGATCTGGGTTGGGATTAGGTTGGATCTGGGCTGGATCTGGGTTGGCTCTAGATGGATCTGGGCTGGATTTGGGTTTGGCTCTAGATGGA
>NW_008667668.1:0-1273 GCF_000695815.1 Acanthisitta chloris
CGCGGGGTACCCCCGAGCCCCGGCACACTCCACACCCGCCCGACCGGGAAACACTAATCTAATATGCATCCTTAATCCACGGCAACTGTGGGGAGATTAATTGAACCAGGCGAGAGCACATTGTCTGGGCTAAATAAAACCAGCAAGATGCCATCGGGGTTGTGCCACAGCGATGTGCACCCAGGGATGGGAGAGGTGGTAATAAGAGTCAAAATCTCGGGTGGTCAACATCCCACAGCATCCTCCTGGATGGCTCCAGCACCATGGATATCCCTCCCTGCCCACAGCACACTATAATCCTGCTGACACCTGGATGTGCATGCTCCAGTTTCTCATTCTTTGCTCTTTTCTCCCTCTCCAGCCACAGGAGAAATCCCAAAACTATGCAGCATCCCTCACACTAAAACATCAGTATCTTCACAGGGCCTCCCAGAATAAGCAGTTTGTTTTGAAAAACACCTTTCGTTCCCCTTTTCATGGAAATTCCTATCTCTGGGCAAAGCTTTTCCAGCCTTCCAGGCTCCCCCTTGTCACTCGGTGGAGCAGAATCCAGCCCTGACAGCAGAGAACAAGCTGTGAGTGTGCACAGAGCGTGACCCTGACTGGGTGGCTGCATCTGCACAGCTGCAACACCTTGATCCAACACAATCCCACATGATCCCTCCTGAGTTTGGCATCCCCTGGCCATCCCCTCACCCTTCTCTCACTCTTGAAACCTAGGGTTTGCCCAGTGGATGCCAGCTGGCATTGCCCACCCAGCATGATGTAAGTGCCCATGTGTTCAGCCCGAGGCCCTGGCTCTCCATGCAGCAGCCACAGGTGTGGGGACACCTGCAGCAGCTTGGGGACAGTGTGGCAGTGTGCCCAGGTAAGAGCCCCTGCACCAGCTGCCTCTGTGACTCTGGTGCCAAGGGGCTGTGCCATCAGGTTTGGGTCTGCCAGGGCTTGTGGGAAAGGAGGAAGCTGCAGGCAGAGATGTGTTCATCCCTGTCTCCATCCCCATCCGTGCCTGCATCCCTGGCACCATCCCCACGTGCATCCCCAACACACTCCCTGCCTGCAGACCCATCCCTGCCTGCATCCCTGTTCCTGTCTGCATGCCTGGCAGCATCCTTGCCTGCATCCCCATCCCTGTCTGCATCCCATCCTTGCCTGCATCCCCACTCTAACTCTCATCCCCCTCACTGTCCTGACTCCATACACATGCCCATGCCAAGCAGAAAACACAGATACACTCATTCTGCACCCAGCATGGCTTTTCCACAGCTTCCCA
>NW_008667668.1:1312-2424 GCF_000695815.1 Acanthisitta chloris
GAAAATGGGGCCTGGCTCTGTTTTCTCTTGTCTTTTCCTTTTATATTCTCTAAGTTATAAATTCTCCCTGAGGTGTTTGCAACCCAAACACAACCATGTGGGTGTGGGAACGGTCCCAAATCCAATGGGACAAAGAGCCTGGAATGTCCAGAGGACCGAGGCACAGCCATGCCACCAACCCAGGTCCTTTGCAGGACAGGATGAGCTCCATGGGGGCAAAAGTTTTGAGGGGCAAAGGGCATCCTCCCAGCAGCACCTCCAAACAGTGATTCCCCACCATGACTCAAACTCCACTGGAATGTTTTTCCCCTCTATTTTTTCCTCTCTTTGGGGTAATTTGTCCCAGCCGCTCGGGGCCGTGTCTGTTTTCCTCCATCTGGTTTCCATTAGGTCTGTGCAGCCCAGATGAATAAGTAATAATATAAAAATAAAAGGATTAGTATTTTCCCCTTGCTGGCAGGAGCGGGTGGCCCGCACCCTGCCTCCCAGGGCCAATGCATGCCGGACCCCCATGCACCTCTGGGTGACCCCCAGCCCCCTGTTTGTCACACAGGAGGGTTTAACTCCCAGCACACTGGCCTGGGCAGGGTCCCTGCTGGGGTGACACGGTCACACAGCTGTGTGGGCACCAACACACAGCCAAGCATTCCAGTGGGCACAACGCATGGCATCCTGCAGCCTGGAGCCTGAGGGGCAGGACCAGTGCCTGAGGGATGGAACTGGCAGCCATCCCAACCTGGCATCTGCTGTTTCCCCCAAACCTGCAGCCCTTCCCAGCCTGGCATCTGCTGTTCCCCACGGCCCCCCCCCCGGGCTCCAGCTGCCACAGGCATGTCCCAGCCTGGCGTATCCATCCCACACAGTGGGATGCGTCAGCCCTGGTGGCTGTGGAGCAATCCTCAGGAATGAGGATGGAGGGAGCTGCCCTGGATGTGGCCATTGGAAAGCTCCAGCTCCTTGCAGCCCTCCCAGACTAGGCAAAGCTTCCCAGGCAAGGAAGGGGTTAAAGGGAATTCAGCAACCAGCATCCTTCATGCTCTCCAAATGGCCACAAATGAAATCCAGATGCTGGAGGCGACGTCTCCCGGAGCCAGGCTGCCTCCTAAACAAAG
>NW_008667668.1:2484-4919 GCF_000695815.1 Acanthisitta chloris
GGCGAGGGACAGAGCTGTCCCAGCTGGAGCAGGTTAGGAAGTGTGCAGCACCGGCAGCCAGGCAGCAGTGCCAGCCACAAGCACCAGCCTGGCAGAGCTGGTGGGAGCTGCAGGGCACTGTCACCTCCCTCCTGTTCCCCTCCCTGGGACCACAGTGATGATAGGGGTAGGTGACAACAGGCAGCTTGGAGGTGGCTCATCCCCAGTTGCACATAGAGGGGGAGAGAGCAGGAGAGTAGAGGGCAGGGTTAGTTGGATATTGGGAAGAAATTCCTCCCTGTGAGGGTGCTGAGGCACTGGCACAGGTTGCCCAGAGAAGCTGTGGATGCTCCCTCCCCTGGAAGTGTTCCAGGCCAGGTTGGACGGGGCTTGGAGCAACCTGGGCTAGTGGAAGGTGTCCCTGCCCAAGGCAGAGCATGGGATGAGATGAGCTTTAAGGTTCTTTCCCACCTAAATCACTCCATGATTCTATGATGATGCTGGGTGGATGATGCCCACCCATCACCAGGGTGTCCCATATGCTCATTTTGGGGAGCCAGGCTAGCAGGGAGTGCTTCACACCCCAACTCTCATCAGCACAAGTAAAAGCAAAAGTAAATCCAATTAATTAAACCCTCTGCATAGGATGTAAATTACCTGAATTCAGATGGCTCCAGCCCTAGGGAGCTCTGATAGGTAACAGCTGCTGTGAGGACAATGGGGCACAGAGGTGCCCAGCAGTGCCAGCGGAGCCCAGACACCATGCTCAGGTGTGCCCTGCCCAGCCCTGCCAGCACCTGGGCCCTTCCTGCACTCCTGCCTGCAGGAGGGGTCCTCACATGCATGCCCAATGCCCCGAGCAGCACAAGCCCTGCCCTGCCCTGCTCCAGCTAGGGAACTGGTGGCATCCTGGCCTGACATGGGTGACTGTGCCATGCCAACCAGCCCAGAAATTTGGGCATTGCCCCTGTAGTTTAGTTTGGCTGCTTAGCTGAGTGAGACCTGCCATCCTTGCACGGCTGCCTTAGCCCTTTCTACCAGTTAGCAATCCAACCTTCATCCCTTGCCCACAGATGTCCGGGGACAGGTCCCATGCCACTGGCCTGGCTGGGACACTTTCCACCCACTTTTGCCAGGGTAAACAGGTTTCCCTGTGCTCAAACACATCTCAGTTTGCTTTGCTCTCCCCAGAGCCCCACCATAAACAGCCTCTGGCTGTGCTGCTGCACCCACATCCCAGGGATGTCAGCCCTGCCAGGGGATGTGCCATGAGCAACACTCTTGCTCACGTCCAGAACAGTGACTTCCTGCAGGGACAATGACCTCTGGTCCCCTTCCACCTCCTGGAGTGTGACAGCTCCACATGAGACATCAGCACCCACAGCCACACACCTGAAACCCAACAAACCCCATTTCTTAAGCCCAAAACAGCCACTCAGGGACCCAAGCAGCTGGCTCGGCGCCACCAAGGCAGTGCCAGCAGCTCCTACTCACCCTGAACCAGTGTGGAGGGGGAGGGGGCTGGGGCTGGGTTTGCTTTTCCTTGAAACCACAACAAAAAGGCCCCAAAAAAAGCGCCCTCTCTGTTTTACAAGCCTTCATTTGCTATTGTTTATGTAAACAGGTAAATTGTTTCGTATCTCAATTAAAAACATCTGCCACATAAATGAATACCAATTAACTCATCCTGTTTTTAATTACTCTGTTAATTACACACAGGCAGCAAAAAGGATGGCAGGGGAATAGGGAAAGCATGCTTACACCCCCCCTTCCCACCTTGCTCTTGGCAAGGATCCGAAATGTGCCCAGATAATGATGGATTAAGGTGGCTGGTGCAAACCATGGCTCGTGGCCAGCTCTGGCGTGGCAGCTCCCTCCTGGAACTGCTGGGATGCCTCGTGGGGGGATTTCCCAGGACCCTCTTGATTTGGAAAACCCCAGGCCCCATGGGATGCACCAGTACCATTTGCATCATCCCCTGTGCCAGGGCACACATATCCCAGCTGGAGATCCCAGTGCCAGCCCCATGTTCGCTCGCAAAACATATCCCACGAGAGAGAAACTTTGGGATGCCAAAGCACACAGGGGGGAGGATGGAGGAAACTTCACATCCTCGTGGACCAAGTGCATCCTCGAGGTGCCCCTGGGAGCACCCCGGTCCCAAGGGTGTCACCCCCATGGGAGCACGTGGATGCCATCCACGCCGAGGGCCCCCGGGCGCCGCCAGCCCCCCCGACTGCGGGAAGCTTTCCAAGTGAGCAGATGGGGCAGGGGAGCGGCGGCAGGAGGAGGAGAGCAGAAAAGGCTATTTTCTCACGCTACATATTTTACAAGTTGAACATTTTGTGCATTTCAGCCTTGCCTGTAAAAGCATCTCGGGCTCTGCGAGTGAGTCAACAGCGGCTGGCGGCGACGCGACTGCCTGGCCTGGAGACGGGCTGGGGAGAGGGGTCCCC
>NW_008667669.1:0-1048 GCF_000695815.1 Acanthisitta chloris
TCCTGGTGTCCAGGTCACCTGGGGGTCCCAGAGCTGGGATCATCATCCTGGTGTCCAGGTCACCTGGGGGTCTCAGAGCTGGGATCACCATCCTGTTACCCAGGTCATCTGAGGGTCTCAGAGCTGGGATCCCCATCCTGTTATCCAGGTCACCTGGGGGTCCTGGAGCTAGGGGAATTCTTGTTAAACCAGGAGCTGTTTGGAGCCTGAATTCCTTAGGAACACCTCCCTGTGCCTGTGTCCCACCCTGAGCTGTGCCAGGACAGCACCAGCTCCTGCTGGAGCCACAACTCTGCCCAATAACCAATTCCAATCTGCTCCAGGAGGTAACTCCACAGCTGGAAATCCCACCAAGGCACCAAGGCCATGGTGCCACCCCAAAACTGCATCAGGGAGATCTCCCTATTGCTTGGGAAGAGCAATGAGGCATTTCCCCCCCAATCCACCTCATATAAAGGGAATAATCCATATTCCTTTGGATTCTCCAAGCTCCAAACACCCCTCAGCCTTCATCCACCTCCACCTTATCACCGGAGCCATTTGTTGCCTCGTATATTCCTGGGCAATAGAGATTTAAGAGATAATGGTCATGGCAGCAGAGTATACACAGCAATAAACTGTTTTTGAGGTTGGTTAAATGCCAAGTGATGCCGAGGCCTCCCTGCCATAAACATTACTTCCATTATATGACAAGATAAGAGGATACAATAAAGCACAAAGAAGAAAAATCATTCTCCAGCCTCGTGAAAAGTTCTGGGCTTGGCATTTCCTGGATGTTGCATGAGAAAAAAAACCTCAGAGGTTGAAGGGAAGGGGAATAAATTGGGGAATTAAAGAGGGGTGGGGGATTTAAAAAGCAAAGATTGGTTGAAGAAATGGCTTGGATAAGTGGAGCTGTGGAATTAGGATCTGAGGGATGACTTTTTTCCTCACAGCCTCCTGAGTCTCTTCTTCCTCACATCCTCCTGAGTCTCTTCTTCCTCACATCCTCCTGAGCTCTTCTTCCTCCTATCACCCTGAGACTTCCTTCCTTGCCTCAGGGGAACAA
>NW_008667669.1:1097-5327 GCF_000695815.1 Acanthisitta chloris
GAAGGGGGAAAAAGTGCCACCTGTCCTCTCACCACTTGAGGTTTGAAACAGGATCAGGAGACTCAGGGAAAGCCTAACTCGAGGCTCTGCACCTTCCCCAAACATTCCAAGCTCCATCTCCCTCAGGGGAACAACTCCCTGCTGGAATTCCCTGCTCCTCTCTCTCTGCAGAATGAGCCAGGGGGAAGGGGAAGAAGGAAAAATGTCCCATCTGTCCTTTTGGAGGAGGAATGAGCCCCATGACCTTGAGAAGCATCTGATTTCCACACACACTTGGGAGTCAGCTGTAGCCTCACTGCTGGGAAGGGATTGCCAGGAGAATCCCAAAATAACCAGCCCTGCAGCCAAGAGAATTCCCAAAATAACCAACCCTGCAGCCCTGGCAACCCCAAACATGTTTACAGGCTGCTGCAACCCCCTGGCTGTGGTGTCATCAGGGGCACAGCCAGAGCTGCTCAGCTATTTTGGGTGGCTCTTCCCTCTTCTCCCTCCTCTCTGCCCTTAACAGCCTTTTTCCACATGGAAACAGGCAAGGAAAAAGAGGAAAATGAGAATATAAGGCATAAGGAATGGGGCTAGTGGCAGCTCCAGAGGGGATGGAGCAGCTGATGGGTGAAGGAATTAACTGGGAAGGAAAATGATGGATTTTTTTTTTACTTTCTTCAAGGTGGGAATCACCACTCAGACAAGTTTGGCTTTGCTCTTCCCTTTCCTCCTCCCATGCCAAGGGGTTGATTCCTAATTTTAGCAAGTGGAAAAGGACTGGGCATCTTGTCCTGTTGTCCCTGGGAGATCCAGGAGTTCATCCCAACTTACTCAGGTGAGAGCAGCTTACCCAAACCACAGTGCATCCTTCAGCAGGGAATTCCCAGAAGAGCAGGAATCCATAGGGATAAACCACACCAATGGATTGGGCATGGATCAAAGGCTCAGGACTGAAAGGAACTGAGTGAGCCAAACATCATCCCAATGACCCAAGAGGGTCAACAGCCACCAACAGCCTCTCATTCCAATGGCTTTTCCTAAGGAAAATGCATCCAAAGGGCTCAAGGAACGAGAAGGAAAGGCTGAATCCTTGCAGGATATCTCCTTCCTACTGGGATTGCACTGGGAAATGCTTCCCATGCTGTGGGCTCAGCACTGCTTGGGCCTAGAGGAGGAAAATGGGATTATTTTCCAAAAATACTCAAAGCTCTGGATCATACAGACTCCATTGGGATGCAGCTCCTGTGGGAAGGTTGGGAAGTTTCAGTGGCTGATCCCATAGAGCTCCATGTCCCTTTTTGTCCCCTGGATTGGAAGACAAAAGTCTTGGATCTCTGGAAAGGAGGGAATGAACTCCTTGAGAGAGTTGCATCCCTTTCCAACCTTTCCAAGGCTCCACCTTAACCTGAGTCCACATGGAGAATCCATTTCCCATGGGATGATCCATGGGGGTACCACTACTAGTGGGAGTAAGTGGTGAGCAGGGTTTGTAAAGGCTACTGAACATCTTCACAGAAGTAGTGGTGAGCAAGGTTTGTAAAGGCTACTGAACATCTTCAGGTGGAGCTGAGGGACAGGACTGAGGAGAAAGAAGCTCAGGGAAGACACCAAGATTTGGAGCTCCACCAAGAAGCTCAGAAAAGACACCAAGACTTGGAATTCCATGGACTCAGTTAAGAGATACCTTGACCAACCAACAAACACCTCCCAACTATCTCCATCCCCAGCCTGGAAGCTGCAGCCAAACAGGTTCAGATTGAAAAGAAAACATCACTTTTCCCTCCTAGAAGATACAATTCACTGTGAGACCAATTTCCCTGAGGTCTGTGGGGAATTTTCCACCCCTGGCAACGTTTTCCATCCAGTTTGGCTTATCACATTTAATACCTGCTCTGCTTTGAGGAGACAGTGAAGGACGTTCTAGGAAACTGTGCCCGAGGTCAGGTTGGATCCCCATGAATCATCCTGGTGTGAATTACCTGGATTCCAGCATTTCCATATTAACATGAAGAATTGTCAGAATTACCCAGAAGCAGCAGGCTGGAACAGGGAAAGGAGGAAGCAACCACCTTTAGATGTCATTTGTGGGAGATTGGGGGAGATTAAATTTCAAGACATTGTTGTTTGCCTTAATTGCTTGTTTGAATCCCATTCCAAGGCTCCAGGATTGAAGTGTTCACACCATTAAGTGCTCAAACGCAGCTAATCCATTTTATAAATGACTTGCCCAATTTCACAGGCAAAGAAGTTTTAGATAAAAAGCAGCTTGGAAAAAAAAAAGAAGGGAAAAAAAAAAGAGGAAGATTCACCTACAAGGGAAGAGAAAGCTCAGGTTGAGGTTCAGGCCAAGATGACCAGAGAGCTGGGAAATCCTAACTGTGTGTTCAAAGAGCCCCAGGAGTTACCACATGAGGGTTTTGACCCATTTTTTGGGGTCTAAAAATAAAAAGCATCACAGAATCCACACAAAGCCTCAGAGGATGTGCCCTGGGAATGCAGAGTTTCCTCTGGTTTCCATGGGGAGACTCACAGGAGGCATCAAGGGGTTAATTAAACTGCAGGACTGGACACACACACACACACACATTGGGGTGTCCTGGGATGGGTTAGCACTCCCAAATCCATCCCAGTTTGGCAATCTGACACCCAGGGAACTGCAGCCAGGAAAGAGGAGTGGGCATATCACTCAGGATCTCATTCCAAGTCACAATTCCCCCCCAAAAGGCATTTTGAGGCTCTAATGCTCCAGAACACACAACCCCAAATCTCACTGGGATCTGCTCTGCTCTTCCCAATAGCTCCAGTTAAAGCAACCCCAGCAGGAACTGCACAATTCCTTCTGTTCCTCTCCCAGTAGCACAGCACAGAGACTCCAGCTCAGCTTTGGGACAGCACCAGATCCATTGCAATCCCAAGGAAAACAGGTTGGGAAGTGCCTTTCCAGGCAGGTGAGGGATTGTGACTGGAAGGGGATGTGGTCTGTTCAAATCCCTTGGCCAAGGAAACCAGCACCAGTTCCACAAGGCCACAGGCAGCTCCAGGGAGGAGAAATTCACAGTGGAATCATGGAATCATCAAGGTTGGAAGAGACCTCTAAAGTCATCAGGTCCAACCCTTAACTTGTGACTGCTGTGACCCCCAAACCCTAACCAGATCCTCCAGGGCCACATCAGACACCTCTGAGACACCTCCAGGGGTGGTGACTCCACTGCCTATTGCAACCCCTGACCACCCTAACAATGAAGAAATTGTTCCTAGTATCTACTCTGACTCTCCCCTGTCTCAGCTTAAGGCTGTAACACAATGGCTGCAAGAAAATCCATCCCAAAATAGCCACAGCAGTTTGGGCTTCACCTACCACAAACCATCACCTGTCACATTCTCAGCTGCTCTGCAGGACAAGGCTCATCACCCAGAGGGTCTGTCCTTTGGGAGAGGAGGAGCAGTGGGAGCACAGTGGAGAAGGGCTGTCCTTTGGGAGAGGAGGAGCAGTGGGAGCACAGTGGAGAAGGGCTGTCCTTTGGGAGAGGAGGAGCAGTGGGAGCACAGTGGAGAAGGGCTGTCCTTTGGGAGAGGAGGAGCAGTGGGAGCACAGTGGAGAAGGGCTGTCCTTTGGGAGAGGAGGAGCAGTGGGAGCACAGTGGAGAAGGGCTGTCCTTTGGGAGAGGAGGAGCAGTGGGAGCACAGTGGAGAAGGGCTGTCCTTTGGGAGAGGAGGAGCAGTGGGAGCACAGTGGAGAAGGGCTGTCCTTTGGGAGAGGAGGAGCAGTGGGAGCACAGTGGAGAAGGGCTGTCCTTTGGGAGAGGAGGAGCAGTGGGAGCACAGTGGAGAAGGGCTGTCCTTTGGGAGAGGAGGAGCAGTGGGAGCACAGTGGAGAAGGGCTGTCCTTTGGGAGAGGAGGAGCAGTGGGAGCACAGTGGAGAAGGTCTGTCCTTTGGGAGAGGAGGAGCAGAAACAGTTTTGGGGATCAGAACATCCTCTGTGCTTTCTAGAGCCACCTCATCACCCAGAGGGTCTGTCCTTTGGGAGAGGAGGAGCAGAAACATTTTTGGGCATCAGAACATCCTCTCTGCTCTCTACAGCCACCTCATCACCCAGAGGGTCTGTCCTTTGGGAAAGGAGGAGCAGGACACTGTTTGGGATCAGAATATCCTCTCTAGGCCATGGGCTCACCACCCAGAGGGGAGAGAGTCTGTGCTTGGGGAGAGGAGGAGCAGGAACACTGCTGGGGATCAGAACATCCTA
>NW_008667669.1:5700-6424 GCF_000695815.1 Acanthisitta chloris
CAGCAGTGGGAGCACAGGGGAGAAGGTCTGTCCTTTGGGAGAGGAGGAGCAGGACACTGTTGAGGACCAGAACATCCTCTCTGGGCCATAGGCTCATCACCCAGAATAAAGATGATCTGTCCTTGGGGAGAGGAGGAGCAGAAACACTGTTGAGCATCAGAACATCCTCTCTGCCCTCTAGAGCCACCTCATCACCCACTGAGGAATTTCTCTGTCCTTTAGGAGAGGAGAAGCAGCTGAGGGATCAACTCATGACAAACACCATCACACCAAGCCAGGAGCTTTCCCTCCAATCCTAACTTGGATTTTCCACCCTGCAAAGCCTAGGATGTCAATCCCAGGAAGCAGCAGCTCCACGAGGAGCTAAAGGAGCCTCCCCCAGCCTGAGGAGCAGCAGCCTTACCTGTCCACAGCCAGGGGCACTGCACACGAAGGGTCTGTCGTCGCCCATGTCTCCTGCAGCTGAGCTGAGCTGAGCTGGGGAGAGAGCAGAGAGGAAAACTGGTCAATAAGCATCAAAAAAGCAAAAAAAAAGACCATAAGGTTGTCCTTTGCAGGATTGAGGGTAAGCAGTGATGTGTGTGTAGGGAGAAGAATTGATTCAACCCCAGGTTAAGGAAGGTTTTGTAGGGTGGGAAAGGGTTAGGATGGAGATTGGAGAGCTTCTAGTGCCAACCTCCTGCCCTGGGTAGGGATATCTCCCACCAGAGCAGGTTGGGCAAGG
>NW_008667669.1:6775-8270 GCF_000695815.1 Acanthisitta chloris
CCACAGCCTCCTTGGGGCATCCACAGCCTCCTTGGGGCAACCACAACCTCCTTGAGGCATCCACAACCTCCTTGGGACATCTACAACCTCTTAGGAACATCCACAACCTCCTTGGGACATCTACAACCACCTTGGGGCATCCACAACCTCCTTGGGGCATCCACAACCTCCTTGGAGCATCCTCAGCCTCCTTGGGGCATTATTCCTTGTACTATCACTACAGCTCCTAACCAAGTACTTTGTTATTTACAGCATCATGGAATCATGGAATATCCTGAGCTGGAAGGATCCACAAGGATCATCAAGTCCAGCTCCTGGACAAACCCAAGAATTCCCCCCCCTCAGCCACAGAGGAGATCCCTAAGCAAAGACAGTGACAATGTGCAGGAAAACAAAGTGCCAGTGAGCAGGGAGGAAATAAATCCAAGTCGTCTCGCTGTCCCAGTTATATTTTCAATGGGAGAGAGCTAAAATTTGTCATTTAATTAATTAAGGGATTATAGGAGTGGTGCTCTGTTTTACAAGGCAATAATCTGGCTCCCCAGTGGGTAAACTACAAGGCTGATGGCAGAGGTAGTTTATCACAGATTACAGCCAAGGCTAACACAACTCTCAGCCCTTATTACATGCTACAAGTGAAGCTCTTTCTTATTAATAAAAACCAAGAGTAAATAAACCAAACCCCCCCTCAAATTCGAGGGATAAAAATCCCCTCCACCCATTGCTCTTTTTTTTTTCTTTCTTTCTTTTTTTTTTTTTACAGCAGGATTTTTAAACAGCTGCAATAAAGCAAACTGTTCGCTCTTTGGGGGGGGGGGGGGTTGCTGGGGGAAAATTTTCTGTTGCTTCCAACATCTCTTGCTCCAAGTTGGGCACTTGGCTTTGGTAGCAGGAGGGAAATAGAGCACAGACAGAGCTCAGAGGGAGCATATCCTGCTTTTCCAGAGCCTGCACGGGCAGTGTGGCCAGGGAGAGAGGGAGGGAGGTATTTTTAGGAGCTCTAAATGAGAAAGTGTTCCAAGAATGTGGCTGGAGGGGGAGTGAGTGCTGCAGAAACAGCCTCCTGCTTCCATTGAAAGGGATCAATTGCTGCTGAATAGGACAAAAATAGGTTTTGGTTTTTTTTTTTCTCCTCTTGCCACGCGTTGGGGCAGTGAGAGCTGAGCAGCGGGTGAAGGGAGGGAACTCCCTCCTCTTGGCACACAGCAAAAACAGCCAGAAAAAGAGGAGAGAGGAGCTGCCAACTCTGCTCCCACCAAGGCAGGAGACACATCCACAGGACTGGGTGGGATTTCTGAAGCCAAACTCCAGGGACTGTGCAAACACAGACTGGGGAGGGATAAATCCCTCTCCAAAGGAACAGGCCAAGAGCCAAAAACCTCTGCCCAGCACTGGTAACAAAGGCAATAAACTGGGCAGGAGCATCCAGTTCCCACCACAGCAGCAGCCCAAGAAATCCCCCAAGGCTTGCAGAGGTGGAGGTGATGTGGTAGGG
>NW_008667669.1:8319-8944 GCF_000695815.1 Acanthisitta chloris
CTAAAACGAGTCTCAACGAGGCCACGTTACACACAGGACTCTGCACCAACTTCAAACTGAGAACTCTGAATCCAAGATCCAAGAGAAGGGGATCCCCCTCCATCCAGAGCCTCTTGATCCTGCTCCAAGAGGAATCTCCCTCAGGCCCTGGAGCAGCTGACTCAGAGGCATCTGCTGCAGCCCAACAGGGACACATGAGCTCCTGGCACAACCTGCTCCAAGGTTTCCTTGGGAACTTTGGACATGCAGAAGGAGTGTCTAGTAAGGAGGGAGGAAGAGGTCAAACCTTCCTGGGGCACCAAAACTCAGCTCAGATAACTCCCTGACACTGCAAAGAGAAGAAGAACAAAAGGGATTGAAGAATACGTTGTGACCTGCACTCGAGGTCTAAAGCTATTGCTCCTGAATCCCTGGAGCACTCCAGATCCAGTTATTGCCCCTGGAACACTCCAGATCCTGATCTATTACCCCTGGAACACTCCAGATCCAGAGTTATTGCCCCTGGAGCACTCCAGATCCAGTTATTGCCCATGGAGCACTCCAGATCCAGAGCTAGCACCCCATGAGCACTCCAGATCCAGAGCTATCACCCCTGGATCACTCCAGATCCAGAGCTATTACCCCT
>NW_008667669.1:9389-9852 GCF_000695815.1 Acanthisitta chloris
CACTCCAGATCCAGATCTATTACCCCTGGAGCACTCCAGATCCTGATCTATTACCCCATGAGCACTCCAGATCCACAGTTATTGCCCCTGGAGCACTCCAGATCCAGAGTTATTGCCCCTGACCCCTAGCCCAGGGACAGCCACACGTGCAAAGCTCCATGTGGATCCCCAAACCCCTCTGAGAGCCCTCCCAGCCAGGGATGCTGATGAACTGCCATGCAAAGACATCCTGGGCAAGAGTTCTGACAATTTGTTCCCAATGAATCACAGGAATCAGAGGTTCTGTGCCAAACCAGCAAAGCCCTGAGCCATTCCCAGTTCCCAGGGCAGAGCTGTGGCACTGGGACAGCTGCAAAGTCACAGAGCTCTGAAGGGCAACTGAGATGCCTCTTGCTGCCAGAGCCAAACTGGGGCTGGAAGTGTCTGAAGAGTCTTTAAATCACCTTCTTCCCTTTTCCACTGT
>NW_008667670.1:0-6390 GCF_000695815.1 Acanthisitta chloris
TTGCAAAAAGGAGCACAAATCTCAATGAAAGTTAACATGATGTGCTACTAGCCCTAGGGAAATAGTTTTGTACATGTAAAACATGCATGAAATATTAAAGATCTCTAAAAAGTAAGTTAAAAGTTAATAACAAAAGGAACAGGGAGGAAAATTAATTTCTAGACAGTTTAGTCTTTATCTAAACAAAAAAAGAAACAAACAGAAAACCAGAATCAAAGCATATCCAAGCTGAAAATACATCAAAACTAATACTAGTGACTAACAAGAATGAAATTTAAAATTAGTTATAAAATTAATTGATGAGATGAATGAGCTAATTGTCTCAATGCATTTGTTTCAATAAAAATAAAGCCAATGGATTGAGGCTTTCCCTATGTTCAGTCTTTCCTGTTCCAGACTGCAGTTTATTTTTGATAAATTTGGAGACACAAGTCTGGGAACAGGAATTGTTAACTTGTCACTGCTGAAGTTGCTTTTGCTATTGCAGTTCTATGGTGAATATAAAAAGGACAGTAAGGCTCTGTATATGTAATTACTGCATATATTATTCATACTATTAGTTTTTAAAATACACAGAGGAGATAATAAATTTGCTCTCCATTATCTATTATCTATTATCCCAAGGACACAGATTTATTCCCTTTGAAAACAGTCACAGAGACAAAAAAAGAATAGCTACTTGCACAAATTTGTGAATAAATAAGTAGATCCAATTAATTTATATGTCAGGAGCTTGGCTCTTACACTGCTCCCTATTATCTCATGGAAATACAGATTGCTAGTTGTCTGCCCTAGCAAAAAATCTAGTTTTCACTTCCAACAAGGTCCACTTGTTCTAGTCTGCCCAGCAAGTTTCTGTACTAGGACATGCTCCCAGGCTCACTAAGCAAACCAGCTCTCCCAGACTGCAGTCCACAAGAAGGATGTGCTAATGGTCACTGACTCAGTGAAGACATTGCCCAGCAGCAGATTACTTATGTGCTTTGGAAATCAATGTAGTACTTGTTTTCAGAAGAAAATCACCCTTGCTGTAAAATGTAACTTTCTTTCTGTATCCTCTGTGTATCACATTCTGGGTATGAGCATGAGAGCCTTATTTTTCAGACAGTCTAAGCTGGTCTAAAAACATACTGCTACCAATGATCTCACACTTTTGCTGGGCATGACTCTATATTCCCATATGACAGCACAGTTTTATGAGCTTGACCAGTTAATTAAACTGACTGAACACAAATCCTATTTTTTTCTGTGTAAAGTTTGCTTCCAGTCACTGCAGAGCTGCATCAAGTTCTTTACTTGAAAAAAGAACAAGTGAGAGAACACAAGACCAAAGTGTGGGTGGGAACATGAACATCTCTTTCCCCCCTTTTGGTCCTTAGATTGGCTGGAAGGGAACAAGCCTGCTACCTCCAGTTATGGTTTGTTTAGGACAAGGTATTAAAGTTTGTTTAGTACCTGATGTTTTACAACTGCAGCTAGAGTTTAAACCATGTAAAATGATGCTCAAACTCTGATGTTCAGTTAAAATATCTCACTTTCACAGATTTACCCTTCCCCACAGCAATTTGGTGCATCAAATTTCATTGCTTTTGTTCTTGTCATGCAAAACGGCCTTTTCAACTCTTCCACCCCTCAAATTCCTTCCACCCCGGATTTCATCTAAGAAATCACATTAGGTTTACCCTAAAATAATTTAGCAGTATTTAACGGAGTGTGGATTGAAATTCATGTCTCACACGGTTCTGGTTTTACAGTTCAAATTATCCTGGAAAATTATCCCAATGTGGCAGAAAACTGTAGAAACTGGAAATCAAAGGCAGTTGTTAGAAGAAGCTGTGCTCAGTTATATCATGATAATGTATGGAGGAAGCACTCAACCAAGCTGAAAATAAAGAACTAATCCATCCCATGGGCCATTCATTCAGCTGCAGTGCTTGTGCCACACATCAGAACAAATGTCTTTCATAAGAACATAATTTAGCAGAACTTTGGAGGGCAAACCATGTTACTGGTACTATAATACCAGTAAATTCTCCCCCGGACTGTGAGACAACATGTGTGAGACAAGTGTGTTGTTCATTCTCACCCACTCCTCCTGGATAGGGCCACCACCTGCTTCCTGTGAACCAGAGGACTCCTCTGTATGCTATCTTGAGGGAGATCAAAAAGAATTGGGAAAAGTCAGTCCCTGACAAAGCCACTTGTGGACATGGCAGGTGGTTGCTTCTGGATGAATGTATACAAGATGAGAACAGTGTTCCTGGATAAAACATGGGAGGGCAAGCAAGGAAGGTTGCCATCATTTAAGGGCAGGAGGCTGTGCGAGGGGAGTGGTGTGAGCCATGAGTGTTGCAGCAGGACTCCTGGCTGACCTCTCCAGTATTTCCCCTCATTACTGGGGGAGCATATGGTTGATGTTAAGGACTGAGCTGGCCCCATCCACGTCCTTTTGCCTATCTCTGCCAATAGACATGAACAAAATTAGAAGCTGGTATTATTCTCTTGTATTTCCTCAGCTCTCATTAATGAGGCAGCCTGAGTGCAGCCCTTTATTTAGTATTATTCTCTTGTATTTCCTCAGCACTCATTAACGAGGCAGCCTGAGTGCAGCCCTTTATTTCTGCTTCCCTGACAGCTACTTCCTGGGCTGGGATAACAGCCCTTGCCTTTCTCTTTGTCACATGCTCTAGTTCTCCATAATTTTGTTTTAAGGTGTTTAGAGGCTAGGACTATTTAATTTGTTCTCTAACCTTTTAATTTTGATTCCTCTATGGGTTTTTTCTTCATGTGTCAAGCTCCTATGGGAATACTATTCAAAATGTGAAGTGTGAAAGCACTAGGAGAGCTGCAATGGCACAATGTGTTATTCTCCTGCATGTAATCTGAATAATTTGTTAGCTGTAATGTCCAGGAGGGAGTTTCAAATTTGCTATTTTCCCATTTTTCAGAAACCACATTTTTTGACCCCAGGCCAGTTATTGGTTCAATGTTATTGAAGGTTGCTTCTGTAGCTAACAACTGAAGAGAAACTCCAGTTGTCTTTGGCTGCAGGTTAAATGACCAGATATCCCAGTACCACTCAGCTTTGGAACCAAGTCTGAACATCCACTGGATTAATATGAACACATCCTAGCTATGCTGCTATCACAGAGTTATGATCTATTTTAGTCATGTCAATTTCTCCAGCATGGTCTCATATTGTCAGAAATAAGAACTAGTGGGACAGTAGATTTGTGTCTACTGATGAGAGAGGTAAACAGAAGTATATTTGTTTTATGTAATTTTTGGTAAATGTATCCTTGCTGATATTTTTCATTTGCAGAGTTTAAGAACTTAAGAAATTACTTTGGGGACAAAAAAGTAAAAAAGACATCTCTTACATAGCAACATCCATAGGCATTGGTATGGTTAACTCATAGGAAGAGTAGGTAATTTTATATTTACCTGGAAGGAATTACAGAATTGTTCTCAACTTCTTGTGGAACATTTGGAAATCAGCCATTATTTCAATTACTTGCCAGACAAGAAACAAAGATGGTAAATAGCATCAAGGCAGACTATTCCTGAATTTATATCTCTCTGAAACCTTTGGATACAGAGTCAGGAGAGTCCTGTCTTCTGTGAGGCCATTTTCATAGTTCTGAGAACATCTAGCTATGATTTGTACAAGCACATACACACATAAAAGAAGCAAGCAATACTAGATCAGGTTCAGCATTTCCTCTTTCAGGGCTAAGGCTTAGCTAGCTCTTGAATTAAACCAGCTTTATATTACTTGAATCTTTGTTTTCTTAAGTATATTTGTAGGAGAAGGAGGCATGGATGTAAGAAATCATATTAATAGCTAAGTTAGTATGGAATAAACAAATACCAGGTTACCACTGAGAACTTTTATAGTTCCACTGACATGAAAAAATAATTATAGATCCATTTTTGCTGTAATAATTCTGATTAACCATTTTTATAAAATTTAGTGTAATTGCTCAGTATTTTTTTATATAAATAATTAACTTATACATGTTTGGGATTGGAAATATGCTAAATTTTTCATGCAAAGTGTTTGGCACCATCCTACATGACATCCTTGCCTTTAAATTGGAGACACACAGATCTGATGGATGAACCACTCAGTGGATAAAGAACTGGCTGGATGGTCAGTATCAAAGTGTTGTGGACAATGACACATTAAGACCAGTGATGAGAGGTGTCCCTCAGGGGTCAGTGCTGGGGCTGACACTGCTCATCATCACTGTTGTCTTCATGGACAGTGGGATTGAGTGCACCCTCAGCAAGTTTGCTGACAACACTGAGCTGTGTGGGGCAGTCACACTGGAGGAAGGGATGTGCCATCCAGAGGGACCTTGACAGGCTTGAGAGGTGTGCCTCATGAAGTTCAACAAAATGAAGTGCCAGGTCCTACATCTGTGTTACAGAAATCCCAGACATGCCTATAGGCTGGGTGGAGAAGGGATTAAGAACAGTCCTGTGGAGAAAGACTTTGTGTTGTCGGTTGATGAGAAACTCACCATGAGCCAGCAGTGTGCACTAGCAACCCAGAAAACCAACTGAATCCTGTGCTACATCAAAAGGAGTGTGGCCTGCAAGTCGAAGAAGGTGATTCTCCCCCTTTACTCTGCTCTCATGAGACCCCACCCCACCTGGATTACTGCATACAGTTCTGGTGTCCCCAACATATGAAGGCCATGAAACTGTTGGAGCAAGTCCAGAGGAGGGCCACATAGCTGATAAGAGGACTGGAGCCCCTTTCTTACAAAACAGATTGAGCAAGTTGACTATGTTCAGCCTGGAGAAGAGATGGTTGCATGGTAACCTCATAGCAATCTTCCAGTACCTGAAGGGCCTACAGGGAAGGTGGAGAGGAACTGTTAGGTGTTGCAGTGATAGGACAAAGAGTAACAGGTATAAACTGAACAAGGAGAAATTTAGACTAGATATTATGAAGAATTTCTTGAATGTGAGGGGGTAAGGCGCTGGAACAGGTTGCACAAGGAGGTTGTGCCAACCTTGTCATTGTTCAAAGCCAGATTGGAGAAAGCCTTCAGCAGCCTGGTCGAGTTGGGATGTGTTCTTGGCCATGGCCGGGGAGGTTGGGACTGGATCATCTCTAAGGTCCATTCCAACACCTTAACATTCTATGATACTATAATTTCTATTATAGTGACACATAAGTCATCACAAAATGTTGTTATTTGAAATAAAATTCTAGAGCTTTAGTTTCCTTTTTGTCACTGCAAAAGAGCCAGCTGGTGGTACTAGGCATTTGTAATCCCAGTGGGGCATGTTTACTGCTTGTATAATCAGCATGTTCCTGTTTTAAGTTTCCTGCTTTCATTTTTAATATCAAAGAATCATTGACTTTATCTAGTACAGATTTACAGTCACAGAGTACTGCAAACGTTCTTCTGCGAATAAGAATTTCTATTTTGTTTTTTTACTTTCTTTCAAATTAGCTCAGTAAGCAACAGGATTATTCACACTAGACTAAAAGGCATTGTAAGCATGGCTGAACACTTACCATCTTGCACCATCTACATCTCAAAAGTAAAATGTAAGCAACAAGTTTTGTGCTTAGTGCAAGTAAGCCAGAAGATAAACACACCTGCCAGGATGGCAAGTGTGATCTGCTCCCTGCCCCTCAGGTACCCTTTGGGGAGGGATGGGAGCCCACACAAGGAGGTTCCTGGAGGGTTCATTCCATGCTTTCCCAGTGCCGTGGAGCCGCAGGATGCCTCACTAGAGGGCACTCACGGATTTCTCTGCCAGTGATGTGGCTCCAGGTGCTTCCAGCACAGCTCAGCCCCAGCCCCAGAGCACAGGGAAAAGGGGAATTTGGGAACCCAGCTCCAGGCTGCGTTGGTTGAGAGGAATGTGAGTTCCTTTGGTCCTGGAAGGGCTCGGTGTGAGCTGCCAGTGCCACGGGTGTCCATCCAGAGGGTGGTGGGAGGTTGGTTCGAGCTGATTTCACTGCCAGTTACACAGATCCCAGTGAACATTCCAGGACAAATCCAGCACAAAACAAGCAGTTTCCCCAGTAAAGCCCATTACAGCTGAGTTTTCTGCCCCATCTTGCCCAGTTCCAAGGGTGTAGCTGGAACTGGGAATGATGATTTGCTACCTACAAACTGCTCAGATTCGAGCAAGGATCAGGGCCAGGATTTTGTTGGTTTAAGGAAGCAGGAGGTGTTTTATGGAATTCCATGAAATTAAGGACTTTGGGTCATCCAAGTGGGAAAAGGCACCTGGAAAAAAAGGGAAGTTCAGTAACTTCACTTGGGAAAACACAGGGAGGAAAGGGAGAGGAGAGGAGAGGAGAGGAGACGAGTGGAGAGGAGTGGGGAGGAGTGGTGAGGGGAAGAAGAGAGGGCAATG
>NW_008667670.1:6454-25664 GCF_000695815.1 Acanthisitta chloris
GGAGAGGAGAGGAGAGGAATAAGAGCCCATCTTATAGCTGAGCTGTGATAGCACAGTGCAGGACTTCAGCTGATAGAATAACCATAATGTAGTTTCTTTGTAAATAATAATAATAACAATAATAATATCTATATAAGGAAGCAGAAAAATCCTAGGTACTGTGATACTGAAAATTGCTCTAAGTCATTGCAGTGCTATGATACTTTTTGCTTTTAGAACACATTAATATTGGTTCTAACAATTCTCCCTTATCTCTCTAGTCACCATGGAGTTACTAAGGCAAGTCCAAAGGACAAGTAGCAAGAATAAAAACTGGTAATTATCATCTCCTATTAGTTGCTGAGAGAGGTTCAACTTTATTTATAAAAGTTATTTGTCCTTGAAGAAGATATGTATCATTTTTCTTCAGTCTTTCTCATTCAGAAAGTTTGCTGTTTTGTAAGCTGTTAGCAAAATTTCCATACCTCTTTGTGAAACCAACTAACATTAGGTACATTTTCAAACACCTTTTTCAACACAGAGAAATATTTGCCAGTAAGATCATAGCAATCTTACTTATCTTAGAAATGTTGACAACCTGATACATTAAAGCTTTGCTTCACTAAGTGGTGTAATTAAAATATATCAGTGAGGGGACTTAATTTGAAATGTCTTTGTGAGTAAATTAATTGTGTATTCCCAGGCTGAATGTCATACAGAAGGATTTATTCTGAACAGATAAAGACCAAAATTAATTCTGTATTGAAAATGCTTTGCAAGTGATTTATCTAGGAGAGTAGGATACAGTTTGTGCTTTGAGGTAGGCCATATTTTTACTTTAAAACAGGGTACAATAAGCGTGCAGATAATTTATAACAGCTAAAATCTTTATTTTAACACACAAAATCCATTATACTATTACTAATCAGAGATGTCAGGAAAGTAATGCACAAAGTATCTTTAAACCCGTGAAAATAAGGAGAGACTGTCTTTTTATCATGTTTCCTTTGCCAGCAAAGTCAGTTTGTAAAGTTTCTTCTCCTCGGTCCTCTCAGTCCCATCTTTCCCAACTCCTGCAGAAGCCCTTCCCCTATCAGATATGCTGGTACAACTTTTTGTGCAACTGTTTTTCATTGTGATGTTCTCCTTTAAAAGAATCACTCCTCAATAGGAAAACTGTTATTTTCATGTGGGCTTTCCAGCAACCTTTACCAGGAAAACTAGTTGAATTGGTGCAAATGAGGGACAGCAAAAGACAGTATAGGAGTAGCTAAACCAGAAAAATTAGAAATCACTAAAAATGGCTTTTCTGGAAAAGAAAGCATGCCATATAACTCTAAATAATAAATTATACTGCCTTATCAATGAGGGTCAAAACTAACTAGAACCACCTTTCACACAGTCTTTTTTTCAAAGGATATCGCTCCAATGGAGCCAGCAGAGTTGAAATGGTGTGAAAATGGGATCATTTAAAAAAATCAAGTGAGCTTAGCTTCTAAATGGAATCATAATCAAGCTCTTTTAGCTTTATTATCCTAGACCATATGCTCAGCTGTAGCCCTTGTACAGGTGCAAGGTAAAACACAGGTGCCCTGAGGACTGTCATGTAAGTAGGGTGCAACTTTGTGCACTTCTGATTCAACATGACAGCTCTCTGCCGTCTGCCAACACCAGCCAGCAGAGCTGCACAGCTGCAAACAGGGAAACAAACGCAGTGATGCTGCAGAAATTTCTAGGCCCTGAAGACACCTCTCTGAACCTTGCTAGCATCCTCTAATAGACTGTGTTGTAGGGCACAGTGTCTTATTTGTATCTGCACTCCAGACTAAAACCACACTCTCCATTTTGCTTTCAGGTCAGAGTGAGGTTAGTTCTGCATGCATTTATTGCATGCATTTCCCCCCACAAGTAAATAAAATAGAAATATGGGATTATATAATGATATTGTGGATATAGCTTTGAGGACCTTTCCGGGACAAGACCGTTACACAGATGCTGTGATTTTTGGTCACTGTGGTCCTGCCCTCCCAGCAGCCCTTTCCTCTGCCATGCTTTCACCCTGCCCTCTTCATGCTTGCCCCAGCATTCATCAGCCTGCAGTGAGCTAATTCAGATCATTAACCAAGCAAAAAACAATTAATTATCCTTAATTGATAGATTTACAGTGCTTAAAAAGAATTGAAATGAGCTTCAGAGCTCCAATACAGTTTCATCTCAATCATACCAGAAATCTGATTTCAAACCATCCTTGATAGATCTGCAGAGAGCAGCTCACTGCTCTGTCTGATTTTAGCTGTTGATAGACTGCATTCCACAGCACTTGCAGAAAACAGAGAGCAGCTGTGAATACACATTCCCTTCATTATCAAACCCCCTATAATTCAACACTTAATTTTCCATCTTAACTGAAAACTTCATCACCGATACTTGTTTCAGCACATGGATAAATTCAGCATGGGAGGCCAAAGATCTTTGCAGGGTACCACAAGAAACACAGGCACTCAGTAATGACTTCTTATTTATAATTACTATTGGGACTTGTAATTTAATCTGTCCTAAATTCATTAGTGCCATGTTGGTACTGTACTGCCCTGGACAATTAATCAAAATGTCATGCAACACTAAGTCAAATGCCTTACAGGAACAAGTCTGCTACATCAAGAATATTATCTCTATCAACCAAACTTGCAATCTCATCAAGAAGTGACTCCACTGGCAGCGGAGAAAGGAATATCTTTAAAACTGTGAAAGCAAATAGAGGCTGTACTTTTATCATGTTTTTTTGCCAGCAAAGTCATCTTGTGAAGTTGATATTGAAGAGGAGTTGATATGATCTCTAAAGTGAATGAAGGTCCCAGGAGCAGCTGGAGCTTATGTAATATTTATTCCTACATTTTTTGCTCAGCTGTTTTGTGTCATTTTGATGCTGAGCCGCAAGTACTGTTAGTTTCTTAAACTTTTCAAATCTTGTCTAGATACCAATCTTATTTCACTTTTGGATTTTGCTTAAGAAACAGTTGTCATTGACCTCACTTACAGGGGTTTTAATTTAGGAATTTTTATTGTACATAACTTTTGTGGAATCCAAAACTATGCAGCCAGATACAGCAACTTTCTGATAATAAATAGATCCTAGAAAGAAATTGGACAGATATTCTTTTTCTTGCGAGATTATGACTGGATAAGGTCCCAGGTAGGAGGGTTACTGAGCTTGCACTGAGCCTAAGATCTGTCTTCAGACACTTTGCTCCTCAGTCCTCTCAGCCCCATCTTTCCTAACATCCTGCCATTTCATCATTTTGTCCAGGATCAGTACCATGGCTGATGGACTAATCACCTTTTATCTTATTCATTATTTTTAGCAGTGTGATGCTAGTCTTCTGCCAGCTCAGGGAGCTTCCTGGACAGATGCTGGATGAAGCCCTCTGGAGCTGCTGATGTATTAGAAACCTCTGAGTGACAGTTTAATTCGCAGTTATTTATTTATTAGTGTTCTTCAATGGCAATTTTTTGTTTTCTTTTTCCTAAATTCAGAACATAAACTCCACTGAATTATTCCTGAGATCTCCACAGTATCTGCCTAATGATGAGCCAATGTTACCAGCCAATTATTTTTTCTTAATCCCTGAAAATTTCTTTGTATTGCCCTTAATTTTTTTTTTTTTTGCTTCATTTGTAAATTTTCCATCATTCTCTGCATATAACTCACAGCTTTTCATGTCAGTGTACAAATATTTCCATTTGGATAATGTGGGTTGTCTTGTAGTGAAGATTACGATAGCTGCTATTCAACATCAGCCCTACTTGAAGTTGACAGTAGGCCAGCCAAAGCATTTTTAATTAGCATGATGGAGAGAGGATATTAAACACTAGATTGTGTTTTTAAAGGATCTCATTTTTCTTGAGAAATATTGCTTATTTTTTAGAATTGTAGAACAATAGACTCATAGGATGTCCTGGGTTGGAAGGGATTTTAAAGATCATCTAGTATCAAACCCCTGCCATTGGCAGGGACAGCTTTCACTAGACCGGGTTTCTCAGAGCCACATCCAACCTGGTCTTAAACATTTCCAGTGCTAGGCATCCACAACTTCTCTGGGCAACTTCTTCCTGTGCCTCTCTACCCTTGCAGTGAAGAATTTCTTCCTAAAGCCTATTCTAAACCTACTTTCTTTCAGTTTGAAGCCATTTCCCCTTGTCTCCTTCCCATGTCACTACATGCTCTTATAAACAGCCCCACTCCATCTTTCTTGTAGAATCTCTTCAGGTATTGGAAGGCTGTAATTAGGTCACCCCAAGCCCTTGTCTTTTCCAGGTTGTGTAAACCCAATCCTCTTAACCTTACCCCACAGGAGATGTGCTCTATCCCTCTAAGCATGAGCTAGTAAACCCAATTCTCTTAACCTTACCCCACAGGACATGTGCTCTATCCCTCTAAGCATGAGCTGACATGAAAAGGTTTCTGCGATCATGACAAGCATTTGTTTTGTGTGTGTGTGTACATGTACTTTTCCTTCCTCCATATCCCCACTAATATTTGAACCTATAGCTCGTTCTCTCCTCAGTTTGCCTCAATAAGTAAGATAGCCTCAATTTGGCAACAATAAATTGACAAAAAATCAACAGTGATGGTAAAAGAGGAAACCTAACTGCAGAGGTGACTACCATCGTAATCTCCTGTCCCAGAAGATGGATATGGCATTGTGCTTGCTGCAGATGTGAGCAGTGCTGCAGCCAGTATTTGTGCATTGTCGGGCAGTAATCTGTGAGAAACGAGGCTTCCTCATTTCCTGTCATCATGTATGAATTCTACATAGTTTGTTCAAAAATGGCTTCAACTTAATTTGATCACAATTACTTTCAGCGTTGTGAATTGGCCATGTAAGAACTTGTAAGACTCCCTGCCATGTTTACTACGCAGCTGCTTATTTAACTCCGTTACTAAACTAAACCAACATATGTGTGTAATAAACACTTCTGCAAAATAAGCCAGATGAATCACCCTCAAGAAGTGCCTTTCTCACTGCCAAATACTAAAGACACTTAGACAGCTAGTTTAGATCAGACACCTAACTTTCAGACAGCTAAAATCAGTGAGGTAAGTTTGGTCGAAATCTAGGTCAGCACAATATTCATTTTATGTGTCTGCTTATTTTAGCTCAATGACAAAACTGTCAGAGTCCTAAGACAGGCCGATATATTACCTATGGTGTTTTCCCACTCTACTGACATTAGGTGTACTAGTTTAATAATTGCTAAACTTAGACTAGAACTCAATGGCAGATTTATGAAGTGTAGTGGTCGTATCTTTGTACATATGTGTATATATACATATAGATGTACACGTATATGTATATAAATGAATAAATACATATATATGTACTTAGAGGAGAAGTCATTCAGAATTGGGTATGTACTGATATTGAATCATCTGGATTATGTTCAAAAAACCCCACGGTATTTCTTTCTGTAAACACAGGAGACCAAATGCTGTAGTTTCCAATTACATTAAATGGGCAGCCTGTGGAATATTTGCCTTCTAGGGTCACTTCTGGGTTTCCTGTTGAAAAACATAATGTGATATAATATCTTCTTAGAGCACTAAGAAGATTTATGGATACATTTTTATAGTTTAGCTTGTATGGTACCAAGAATTGGATACCTAAGGAAGTATTATTTCTACCATCATGCATTTTGCTGTGATTTGTTCATCTATACTACCCAGAAATCATTATTGTTTGAAATGGCACATTGATCAGCAAACAACATGTCTTCTAGTTACTTGTTTATGCAAGTAATTAATACTGGAAAATTTTAACTCTTATAAATTTAGCTCATAGGTAAATGTCTAATTAGTATTTTTCCTGTCTATGTGATACTGATATTTGTTACAGGAAAGAGGAAAGCAAAGTTTCAGAAAAAAATAATTTGAAACAATGTAATTCCTATTCAGTATGTGGTTTGATAAGAGTTTGTAACCCAAGCAAGACAGGATTCAGTGAAAGGCTTCCTAAAGTGGAAAAACAAGTTAATGACCTTATCTAAAATATAAAAGATATTGCTCTACTAAATATTTGTTCACCAAAATCTGCCACACAGAACTTGCACCTAGTCCATTATCCCAGAAAACAATAAGATTTTATCTACAAATTTGAAAAAAATTAGAAATTAGAAGAACTATATAGCATGCAAAACACAGCCAATATTTAATTGTTAAACGATTTTTTTCAGGTCTCCTTAATAAGTGATTGGTTTACTCCATGAGATCTGAAAGTCCTCATCCATTTAATGTGGTACTGACTAATGTAATTGAATACACTTAATAGCCATAGCTAAAACCAATATTTCATTTACACTGAAGGCACTTGACATTATTTTAACAGTACCTTAATGTGTGTGCCAATATAATTCATATCTGCTTTGCAATCCATTTTACACTGCCACAGCGATATAAAATGATCTAATATATATGAAAATTTGATGCTACCTGGTCTTAGCTATCTTGTAGGAAAGAGTACTGAGGCTAAATAGTGTTACTTAAAAATTTTGTATGTTTTCATTAGTTTTAAATATCTTCAGGAAAATAAAAAGGGATATCTAATTTATTCTTTAAATTCTACATAAATCATTATTGTCTGGATGAACCTTCTTCCCCTTCTTTCCTTCTTGACTCAATGACATTGATTTAGTTTTGCTGGATTGTTTCTCTGCTGGGTTGGAAAACTGAGTGGGCTCCCTCAGCAGTCAGACAAGTGGGAACATTGATGTAAGCAGGTTATTTCAGGTTCCTTTCTTTTCAACCCTTTCACATCTACTGGACTGACCAAGCATACCAGAACTGCACCCTCAAGATTTGGGCAAACCATGGATCCAAACAATGTGTCATTATGCCCTTTGTTTTGTTATCTTTTCTCTTGCCTGCAAATTACTAACACTTGATTTGCCTCTTTGTACCCTGTCAAACATAGAGCAGACCTTTTCTTGGAATTATCATACACCCAAATCCTTAGTCCAAAACCCCAGTAATCAATGCAAACCCCATTGATTTGCCTTTGGATTTTGGATTGTTGTTTTATCTTTCTCATATACTACACATTTATCCAGTAACCAGAGGGCATTTTATTGGACTTTATTGTGATTTAGTCCTCTAAAGTCCTTCTCACATAGTTCTTTTTTTTCATAATTATTTTTTTATTTAATGTCATAATGTGTTTATATTGGCTAGGAGGTTCATTAGAAAAGAAAAGGACCTGGGATGTGTGCCCCACTCTGATCAATATCTTGGAGATATATGGTCTGAAAACCTGAGTGTTCAGGCTGTATGTGAAACAGAGATCACTCAAACACATAATCACTATGGAATAAGGGGAAGAAAAATCTGGATTTCAGCAGGTAAATAAAAGTTGAAGAGTTACCATTCAATTTTCTGCCTGATTCTGAAAAAATAATACTTGCCTTGATCGACATGCAGATCCCCTTTGCCAGTGGAAAAAATCCTTTCAACTTCAGTGTTTCTGAGATTTAAGCTTGAAAAACCTTTTGCGCAGTCTGAAAATCTATGATTTTTCCAGCTGTATTTTCTTATCTAATGAAAGACATGATATTTTCTCACAGATCTAACTTGATTTCAGAACATTTATGGTACTCTGATGAAAGCAAGTAATGTTTCTCTTAGAACTGCATGGTCAGAATAAAGGACACAATTGCACATTTTTAATATAAAAACTTTTTTTCCTGAAAAGTCAGTGAAATCCACCTCACTGAAATGAATCACAATTTAATTTGGCTATGACTGTGATTTTTCCATATTTGCCTCCTATTTTCCATATTTATAGCATCTTGTTGTTAGCATGGAGTCTCTTCTTAGGGAAAATCAGTTATTTTTTTTCCTTGACATACACAGTAATTTATTTAGAAATTCAGAAGATCTCAAAAACCAGTGATGTGTAACTATCTTGGATGACAACAGCATCAAATGTAAACATGGTAGGATTATTGAGCAGTGAGATTTTCTTCCCTGTCTGTCATGTATTTCTCAAAAGAAGTTGGCAGCTTTTTAATTTGGCTACTTTTTTGGACTGTTTTATCCTTATAAGATTTATCAGAAACTTGATAGGCTTGATCATATGAATGAAAAATGTAAAAATTTTTCTGGTGCAATAGAAATGGTGTTTTGATGATTTTTTTATTTAACATTAGTCATAAAAAACTGTATCCAAGAAATAGATCTATTTCTCACACACACATAATCATTAATGTTAATTCTCTTGATTAATGGAAGGCAAGTAAGAGGAGGAAGAACTGAAACGAGAATTTCAATGGAAGAAGCCTCAGGCTCTCACAGAAAAAGGGAGAACTTAATTAGGTAGCAGAAAAGCAGATTTGTTTTGAAATGAAAAAAATCAAATATTTTTTTCTCTTAGGTAGTTAGAGGTTTATAAATTTATAAAAAGCACACTAAATTTGGAATTCTCAAATTATGCAAGCTTGAATTTTTCAAATTTGCCCTTTCATTCTTAATGCCTTTTTGTCTGCTCAGTTGATCTGAAGCAAAGAAAAATAGCCACAAATCAGGCTGCACAAAAGAAAGTACATATTCACTTCTCATCACTGAAAGTCCCACTGGTTTATTACGAGACAAACACAACTAGTTAAAGGAAGAATTGAGATATTACAGCTTGAATTCCCCCTGTAGGTCAATCACTAGTGTTCTCCCATGTATAGAAAAGTGAATAAAGGATTCAATTTCCCTGTGTTTTATGAACCTGTTCCAAGATGCTAATGTTTTCTTTTGGCTGCAGATGAGATTGCACACATGTGCAGACATTATGTTGAATGAAGTTCAAAGGTGATTTTTTTAGTCTTATAGTCTTCAGACTACCACTGAACTTGATATTGTAATAGGTCTTACTGGGTGTGCTATACTTACTGGAGAGGGCCAGGGAACAAACATGAGGACTAGATCCTGGTTGCATGTGCCACTTGCTCCCTGGCTCTGCATTGTAATGTTCCTTTCTCTGCAGAAAAGCCTGGAAGCAGTTCTGGAGGTACAGTTTACTGCATTAAGCTCTTTCCTAGAGTGTAGGGGATGTGACTGCACTCTCCACTACTACCCTAGCAGTCTGTGCACCTTCAGGCACCCCCAGGTGCCCTCTAGCCCCAGCACATGCAGTGCACAGCCTGCTGTAAAGTTTCTACTAGTGAGATACCAGGCAATCCTGTGATGCTCTGAAATCCTTGGAAAAGAAAGGGAAAAATAGAAATGAGAAAGTAAAAAGCAAAAATAAAAAAGGTATCAAGAAGTAACATACTGAAGGAGATTATAGTATATTTTTATTTCATGGAACTTTTAGTGCATTATAAATATGTGTTTCAGGTTCAAGTTGGGTGTATTAGAGTTTTTCTGCTTTCTATTTAGTAAGTTTTGCTGAGGCTGCTCCATTCATATTAATTATAGCATGAACAGAACCAAATTTTTTCTGTGATAAGATATTGCTGTATTATTCCAAACATGGATGTATTTATTTAATATGAATGTGAACAATTAAGTGACAGAACTGGTAAGCAGTGGATGAAATATCTACATTTCTTTTAAATCAAATAGCAGCAGTGTCCCACCAGCTTTATATTTAATTTTAACCAGCAAGTACTACAGCCTTTAAGTGCCAGGTTTCTTTGCTTGCACACACTAACGACCAAGCTCCATTTCAAGGTGCCTGGTTCTCTTTCTGCCATGTGCTTTTGGCTGGGCAGGCACTGCATTGTCAGTGATCTGATCTTCACTACAGTCCTGGCAGGAGAGAAGTCTGTATCCAAATCAAACCAAACACAAGGAGACAGCTGTCCTTGTAAACTGCACTGACAAGAATTTAGGTGGTGAAATCAGTACTGTGACTAACATAGAAATTTTCATCTAATCTAGCCCCAAGTCTAAAATATGCTCTGTTTCATACAAGAATGAGTTTCAGACAAGTGAGATTAAAACAACCACTTCAAAGTACTGGTTTTAGGAACAAAAAAAAAAAGGAAATTAAAACCACAAGAGGATCCCACACAGCTGGAATGTTTTTAATAATCCTGAATACCGAGACAAACCAGCCTCAAACAACAGCAAATAAGCCTGAGTATGACATCTCTTTGGAAACAGTGATGATGCACAGTTCAGGGCTCATAGCCTTTGGACTGGACTCAACAAATCCTGAGAGGTCCCTGTGGTCCTGGAGGTCTCAGGGTCTCCTGGCAAGTCTGAAGCAGGATTCTTGTCATGCTCTGATCCTGAGCACAGCTCCACTAAGTCAAGGCTTATTTCTTTATATTTTCTTCAATTGGCAATGTGACTAAGGCAGAAGACTAGTCCTGGCTCCATACTCTTAACCCTGAACGCTTATATTTCCTCACAGTCTTCTTGGTGTAATTCCAACACAGTTATATATTAGTAGATTCATTATTGTTTTCCTGTAGACAAGTCCATCAAAGATCTGACTAATTTTGTTCTCTGCCAGATTTTGTAATCTTAGATTTAGAGTATTTCATGCTTAACTTTGATCTCCATAATTGTCCACTACCAAGTAACGATTAAGAGTTAAGACTCTCAAAATAACTTAATGTATATTCAGTATCTTACCATTGCACCTAACAAGTATAAATTTATTTTAGAGTGTGTTCAGGAAAAATAGAATGGGAAGTTTCTCATCCCTGTCTCTGACCTATTCCTTCAATGAAATATTATACAGTTGTTAAAAGCTCATGGTAAATTGTATTTTTCCCCATTTGTTTCTTCGTAGCAGCACAGAAACATATTCTTGTGCAGCCTTTACAGTCTTCCTTACAGGATACCAAGGTTCTGTATCACTGCAAACAACATTTTGTCTCACTACTTGCACAGGGCCTTAGACAAGGTTTACAGGAGTTGATGGACGCAAAAATGAATAACAGGATTCAACCTTTCCCTCTGTTGTTGCAGTGATATATTACTCTCAGTGATCTCTGATACAGTTTCACAAAGAGCAAGTGCAAAACCTTACTGAAATAAAATGAAAAATATTTCCCCTGGTATTCACACAATCTTTGGCAATGAAACATTTTCACAACAGATTTTACCAGAATTATAAACTTTATGCCAATGGCACAGATAGCAGAAAAGGATATGGTCATAAGAGAGTCACAGAAATACTAGAGTTTCCTTCAAATTTTTTCTGAATAAGTATCTAGTAATTTGTCCCTCATAAGTGGCACCAATTTTTCTTTACTGCAAACCATTTTAGCTTCTTTCCTTAAAAGAATAGAAATGTTTCTTCTTTTCCCCCTCAAAATATAGAGTGAATTGTCCATTTGTTCCATAAATTACCTAATGGTAGCAAGCCCAGCTTAGTTTTAATATCAAAGGCATTTTTTATGCACCGAAGAGAATGTATTTGCCTGGCCATATGCTCAACAATGTGCAAGGACCAAAGAAAGACCATCCCTCAGTCAGGAAATTACTGTCTTCAAACACATGTGGGATAGGAGATACTTAGGGTTAATGACTTGTAAGAATATTGCTCCAAAACCACATCCATATCTGTCTTCTTACTTTTATGAGGCTCTTAAAACCACATTGCAGATCAGTATTGTGTGAAAACTCAAACAAAAGATTGTGTATAACTATCAGCAGCTGTCACAGAAATATGCCTATTTCAGTCTGTTCAGAGTTAATTTCTGGGAAGGTTTGCTGGAAGCGGAGACAAAGATGCCATGCTGGGTTCCTTGTGGAAGGAAAAACTTGCTTTTCTTTGAACACCTCTCTCTTTGGAGAGCTGACATCCTTTTGCAAAGCTTGCCAACTTCAATCCATCAGCAGTGGAGGGCTATTTAGCCAACAGCTCTGGGCACTCTGTATGAAAAGAATCTTATGAAATCCCAAGCCTATTGGACTTTGCTGCTGCAAACCCTTTGAGGTAACATCCTTCCTTCTGTGATATGTTCAGTCTTCAAAAAGTGATAGAAAAATATGCAGTGCAATAGCCAGAAATGAAGCAGGTGCGACAAAAGCATTTTCATCATGTTTCTAATGTGAGAGCTTGTTATTCTCTCCTGTTGAGGTCCACTGGCGTTTTGATTGATTTCTGTTTGGGCCCAGATCCTCATCCCTTCAAAAGCAATGAGACTTCTCTATATCACACAAAACACTGCAGCATAAAATCTTCTGCCTTTCATTATCCTTTAGAAGTATTTATGTTGGTCAGGTTTCTAATTGTAGTGACCAATTTTTTAGGAACAAAGACACCAAAGAAATTTCCTGTTATCTTTCTAATGCAGGGCTTACTCCTAGAAGTAGAGTTTTTAAAAGAAATTTCCTGTTATCTGTCTAATGTAGGGCTTACTCCTAGAAGTAGAGTTTTTGAAAAGCAAGAACCTGATGAGTATGTTAATTTTAATAGCCTTTTATTTTTTGAATTTTAAGAGAAATTTATATAATTAAACTCTGAAACTCTAGAGTCCTTTTTGCTGTCTGTCATAAAAAAATATCTCTTACAAAAGCTTAAATTTTGGCATGCTTTCAAGATTTCAAAAGATACAATACTATAAATTGTACCAGATTATGAAAATCTGTGTTATAAAAGAGGCCAAGTTCATAATTTATAAAAGTCTTATTGTTGAATCTGTTAAGGAATGTGGGTCAGAAAAGTTCATTCATGTAAAATGTTGTATAAAGAAGGTAGTTTCACAATGTTCTTTTCATAAAAAAAATAATTTAAAAAATGGAGAGAGTCTCCTTTGAGTTCTTAGGCCAGATCTGAAACTTTGTAAAGTCAGTAAGAACTGTGGTGAGCTTTGGATTGGATTTCCAACAAGAAATTTTACTTCAATGATTGTGTAAAAATGCATTCTCTTCCATATAACTTGCTTACACACTGCTGACTGTAATAAAGGAAATGAATTCCTTATTTTCATTAAGGCTTAGTGTCACAGCACATGTATGAGCATATTCATGTGTTTAACTGGGAGAATAACAGACTTTCCAAAGCTCCAGTAATGACAGATCAAAAAGAGTTTAGAATTTATTGACACAAAACATTGATCAATAATTTAAGTGAAATGGAATTAATGGAAGACAACTGAGAGACACAGCTCTACCATCTTTTCCTTGTATCAATTTTTTAGAAATGAACCTTATATATAACCATATTTCACTTGAATGAAAAGAGGCCATAGTTATTAACATTTCATTTCCTAAGCCAAAGGTTTAGTGAAAAATGTTTTGTTGCACCACTGGAAAAATAAAATATACTGTTACCTAAATAGATATTTCTTATCCTGCACTGACTGAAAACTCTACAGAAAAATAAAGCTGAGGAGTCCCCTGTGTTAAATATGCTCTTGCAAAGATGAGAGACACCTAAAAATTCTGTTATTCTATTCCAAAGACACAGGAAAGGAAGTCTGGATATTTCAGAGATTTAAAGACACTCTCTTATTGCAAGTGTAGTGCTTATCTAAGGTACTCTGACATCCAGGATTCAGTTTTTAAAGGAACTGAGATTAGCTGGATTTGTGTATCTACAGATAAATCTGGGCCCAGCATGAGTTTTCCAGGTCTACATCTCACCATGTTCTTTGAACATGCTATTTCCCTCAGTAAAAAAAATAGATCTTCTTACTCATTAAAAACCCAAAGGATTTAAAGTTTGACATTCTCTTAGCAAGGCTATGGGTTTGGGTTTCTTTCTTTCCTTAATTGCACTGTATTCTTTCTTACCTAGTACTTTCTGTGTGGCAAAATTGGATGAAAAGAAGACATAGTTATAAAGCTATAGATGTCACAAAAGAAGCCCCAGATTAGTATTTTTGAGGATACAATTATAGTTGGAACCACCTGAATATAATTTCAACCCGACAGGAACTGGCACAATTTCCACAAATAAGTAGAAATAATCAGCAGCACAGGTATAAATTGGGAAATGATTGAGCAGAAAGGATTTCTGCAGAAATGAATCTGAAGGACATACTGTATCACAATCGGATGTAGTATGGTTCAGTGATAAAGAAGGATAAGGGCTGTACCTGGAGGTTAGAATGCTATGAGACATGATGGGCACGTTAGGTGCTGTGGGGTGAAGTAGGTCTCAGACTCCCTATTCACTTTATTTGCTGTACTTTCTGCAGAAGAATGTATTGACTATATCTCATTTATGAGTAATACTGCCCACTCCATATACTGACTGGTCCAGTGAATTACTCTCCACTATATGTCATGGCTCTCTTCTGCTGTGTCACCATGAGCTGAGGAAGCATTACCTTCTTGTGCACTTCTCTAGAAAGGCAAAGCACTGGAGGAACAGGAGATATAATCAGACACTTATATGGTTATAGAGAATGTTGAAGTTTATATTGTCTGCCTATTTTTTTAAATAAATAGAGATGAACAAACATTTGAAATATGCAATAAGACAAGAACAAAATGGAAGCACTTCTTGGCTGTAGGAAAACTTCGTAGGGACCAAAAATTATCTGAGACATTTGTATGTCTGGACAACTTCCTCTGGCTAGTGAAAGTATTTATAAATTGAGTTTCATTCTCTCTCTGCAGACCTTGGACGTACTTGTCAGAATATTTTTTGATGTGTATTATTTAGCTCTTGTCTTTGCTATTCCTCTTCTTTTTCCACGCAGTTCTAAAGTTTTTAACATTTCTTCAGTTTGACATGTTGTTTGCAACTTCTCATCATTGTTTATTCTGAAATTTTTGCTACTTTTGGTAAAGCAGCCTTTTTTCCTCATACTATATATTTATTTGTCTAGACTGTTTAGCAGTGGATAATTTTATTATAAGGACAAGCAGTAAGACTGGTGGCTTCCTCCAGGAGTTCATGGTTTAAAAGCAAAGACTGATTTATAATTGAATATGAATACAATTTTGACTTTAACAGGTTTTTCTCCATATATTGCAATCTGTGTTTTGACAGTGAAGACATGAACAAACAAAACTAAAATTCTGAGATGCTGAAAATCTTTGCAAGCAGAGCACATGTATAACCCTGTAGTGAATAGCAACACTGTTGCATTGCTCATTTCACATCCTCTATACTTAATTTCAAAGTATTGTTGTCCAGTTATTGTTGTGCAGTTTTCTATATGCATAAAAATGTAGGTATTTTTTTAAAATAAAAACTGCTTTGATTTGATTAAATGTTAAAAATTAATAGGGGATGTTATCAAAAGTGTAATATATTGGGATTAAAATGACATTAAGACATACAGTAGAGCTGGCAAAATAATTTTTAAAGAGTGACAACTATGCATGATGTAAAAGTCATGAGAATAGTCAATCACTCAACAGAAAGTACTTTAGTTTCATATATTCCAGGGCATATTTTTTTCTCTATATCTTTTTTTTTTCTGTTGTTTTTGTTTGTTTGGGGGTGTAAGGGACCTCTAAGAAATGTCTGTTTCGACATTGCCTAGCCTTGATGACTTGGTGATGGAGATTGAAGACAGCGACCTCTGCACTGTTTGTCTCAAGGCTTGTTGATTCACAGAGTGACTCCAGTCGCCAAGATAATGAGGCACAATCGTCCACCACCCAAATCCTCCAGCTACAGATAATGACCAACATTCCAAGGTAATGAGGCACCACTGTCCACCACCTACACCCTCTGGCTGTCCAGCCATCTGCCAGATAATGATGGACATCCCCTCCAGCTGCCTAGACCACAAGGCACCACTGTCTACCATTGCCACGACTGACATCACTTCCAACTGCTGAGACCAGGAGGCTGGGAATTGCTCAACTCCAGAGGAACTGACCAATCAGTGCCTGACAGAATCCTATAAAAAAGACCTGTTCTGAGCATGGCACACACTCACCACCGAAGAAAAGACAGCTATGGATCATCAGAATGCTGCTGGACCTATAGTGGTGACTATCTTTACTGCACCATCCCAAATCTTGATTGCTTCCCTCCCTCTTTTCTGTTTCTAACTTTCCTATGCCAGATAATCCATCCCTTCAAGCTGCCTAGACCACGAGGCACCGCGGTCCACCATTGGCTACACTGACATCACTTCCAGCTGCTGAGACTGTGAGGCTGGGAATTGCTCAACTCCAGGGAAACTGACCAGTCAGTGCCTGACAGAGCCCAATAAACAGGACCAGTGTCCAGAGCATGGCACACTCACCACCGAAGATAAGACACCTGTGGATCATCAGAATGCTGCTGGACCTATAGTGGTGACTATCTTTACTGCACCATCCCAAATCTTGATTGCTTCCCTCCCTCTTTTCTGTTTCTAACTTTCCTATCGCCCCTTCTCTCTCCCCCCTGAGTAATCAATAATAAAGTCTCACTCCCTAATGGTATTTTGACCTAATTTGTGTCTTAAGACACATTGGGGGAATCGATCGAACACTCCTGAGTCTTGTCGGACCAGGATGGGGTTTTTTGGGGTATTTTCTTGTTTGCTTTTTTTTGATTGCCTTTATTTAAGCTATGATAAATGTATCTCACTATGCAAACCAGGTTTGCATAGGCACTATTAATTTGTAATAGGAAGATTTAAATTTTCTTCTGCCAAGAAGGAGATTCCTGAAATCCTATGGCCGCTACTAACATTCCAAAAATTTATGTCGTGGTCGTATACAAAGGCAAGCAAAGTTCTCTGAGATATCACACAGAGAGCAGTACTTTTTGGATTGGTGTGAATCTATCAAGATGTTCCCCATGATGGTCTTGATGTAAAGAGGCTCTCTAGCATTTGATAAGTTACATATTCTTCCCTCATGTCCTTTGATGTGTTTCTACACAGACTGCATATCAGCCATAGAATTTTAGTAGAATTCCAACAAGCCAGACTGAGGGAAGGCTTGCATGCCTTCACTAAGCAATTTCTGTCCCTCCTATGCTGTGAAACAATTTTTTGCTAATACAGGATGATTCAAATTATGGAGCTGGCCTCAACATAAGACAGGGAAAAACAAACCAAATCTGTGAGTTGCTGGCCATGTACTTTTTATTGCTCTACAACATTAAAAAAACACAGGCTTAAAAATGCAATTCTTCCTTAGAAACAATTTTAATGCTAATTCTTTGGGATTTTTTAAGGGAGCTGTAACTGCACAAATTGTTTTTCATAGTGAAGGCCTGAAATATATCTTACTGCTCACACAATCAGACTCATGATGCTGTTGCCTTCAGGCATGTTTTAGGTGCCCATCCTGAAACAACAAATAGGAGGGCAACCCGAGTATAACTATAGGGTCTAAACTACTGTGTATGGTTTGCATTGTGTTCTACCAAGTGCAGCTGTATTCCATATGAGAATAAGAAACCCTACAGTCCTGTGCTGCTTGCACAAAACACCCTCTATGCAACAAAGGACTTTGCAAATATTCCCTTAAGTTCCCTGAGTGATATTTGGAAAACAGCTGTCAGTAAGGGAACTGTTTGTTTCAATGGTGCAGTTGTGTTTAAACATAAAAGGGATGGTTTTTCTACAGCTTTTGAGAATTCAGCAATGAAAACCAGGTCCCTTCAGATTTCTGTAAAGTCACAAAAGAGAAAATAAGCTATTCATGAAAACTATTTCATGTCTTAAAGAGAATAACAAATGTTGATGCACAAGAATATTATGATTTAGTTATCAGAAGAATTAATAAAAGGATACAATAATTCCATCATAAAAAACTGTTCTGGTTTGAAGATAGAGCCCTTTTTTCTCTGAGATCATAGTTAAACTAATTTATTTTATTCACTGTTATGCCAAACAATGCATGTAGATATTATATTCACTACATACTTCCCTGAATCTCCACTGGCAGCAACAAAAATAATGTAAGCAATTGTTGCACAGTATAAATGTAGAAACTATGCTGTGGTGGGAAGGAATGTTACAAAACATTAATAAATAAACTTAAACATAAACATAAACAATAATAAATAAAACATATGCATTATAATTTAGATGTATTTATATTATTTTAGTGTGCACATTGTAAATTTATAAATATTACATAGCAAATAGTTAGTTTGAAATAAGCCTTCATTATTCTGAAAAACACATTACAGCTCATAACCTGGAAATACCCGAGAGCTATATTTGAAATCTAGATATCCATAACGTCACTGAAAACCTGATTTTGTTGCTTTGCTGTTTTGTGTGAAAATTTACTTATAAGGAGTCATAGAACCCCACATAAATAAATACTAAGACAAGTTTTAAATATATTTTTCTTATTCTCCAACTGTGAAATGTTATGAATAATATTCTGATAGGTCTGAGTTCTGTGGCAAATAAAAAGCAATCAGTGGTTCTGCAAAACAAAAAACTCAGAAAAGTATTTAAATTTTTCATCAGCTCTAGTTGTGGAACCAACCTTAGGACATGCTAGAAAAGGCTAAATAGAAGATGAGGTAAGAGGAACACTAATATAATCCAAAAATCAGGAAAGACGAGGAGTGAAGGAAGTATGCGATTGCTTATGAATTTACAGACGGGTCTGAGTTGCAAAGCACTTCTTTGGAAGTGAGATTCTAGTTTCATTTTCCTCTAAGTCTAATAATAACAGCAAAAACATGCTAAACGTCCAAGAAAAAAGTCATAAAAGTGAAGCAATAAGGAAGTTTTGTCAGACATTTGCCTTCCACGAAACAGCTGAGCAAACAAAAAAGAAAAGAAAGTATTGGAGGCACTTTGCTTCTACAATCTATTGCATCACATGAAAAACTATTATTTCCTCATTCTTCATTATTTTATGGCCATTCCAATGCAAAAATGAATTTCCCACAACAGTAACTTACTGGTTATAATGGTTGTGTGAGAACATGTTGTTCTCATGTTACATGTTCCCGTGAACAGGCACTACAATAAGAAGTCAGTGAGTGGACACTTGTTTGTGGACCAAGAGGGCTCTTGGTGTGTTCTGCCATGCTGCTTTTACATTCTATGCTCTATTTTTGTAATTTGGGTTGTTTTTTCTGCGTAAGTTTCAGTGTCAACTGCAATCAAACTCTACCACAATGTTGTGGGTTTGGGGAGTTTTCGTTTCTTAATTAGTTGAGTTTGTTTTTCTTAAATGTGTGTTATTGGTTAGAATGTTTAGCCATCTGTTTTTCTTCTACTCTTTTACATGAATAGTAGGTTCCATCAGTTCCACCATGTAGAATAGCAATTAATTGCTTTAGCAGTGACTATAGTCTTTCTCATTTTGAGAAGTTTTTTGCTTAGTTTTCACATGATGGAATTTCAAAAATTC
>NW_008667671.1:0-737 GCF_000695815.1 Acanthisitta chloris
GCTTGCAGTCAGTGTGCCAAGTTAGCACAGAGATTACTGGCTGAGTTTTTGTATTAGTGTCACCTACAGAAAAGCATATCCTGCTTGAGAACTGATAGACTTTGAATAACTATTGAGCATGTGCTTTTAAAATTTTATGAAGTGGTGAAAATTCTTTAATAAAGCTAAATTGATTTATCCTTGCACTCTGGAAAACAGTAGAGCATAGAGATTGCATAGAAAATGGGATCTACTTTATTTGCTTCACTATACAGTGCAGTCAGTTATCTTGTCTGGTTACGTGACGGCAGCAGAAAAGGATTGTTAATCAGACACTGGGCAAATCAACAGAGCTTTTGTGCTTCCTCTGAATATCTTCCTCTCATAATACAGACTGACAAAGGGAAATTAAAAGAGAATATTCAGGGAATAAATAACTTTTTTTTGGTATTTTGCATTTGTGAGGAAGTTCTGGTATCCTACATGAATTTATATGAAATAAATTTCTTCTGTTAAGGCTGGTGGCAATAACAGAGTTAATATGATGTAATATTTCCTTGCTTCCATTTCTGATATATTTTCACATCCAATTTGCTTGCTGTACTGTGAGGTACCATAAAGGATTTTAGCAGGACAAAAAACTAGTTCCACTTATCCTTTCATTGTTTTTTTTGATGCGATGCAAAATACTCACATAAAACATCCGTTTATATTTGGTGCCAGATGCACCAAATCTGGGATGTATTATTG
Organism: Acanthisitta chloris; assembly: GCF_000695815.1. Taxonomy (NCBI): domain Eukaryota; kingdom Metazoa; phylum Chordata; class Aves; order Passeriformes; family Acanthisittidae; genus Acanthisitta; species Acanthisitta chloris. Next base: position 730 of record NW_008667671.1, read on the forward strand.
CAAAACAA
>NW_008667672.1:0-3578 GCF_000695815.1 Acanthisitta chloris
AGGACTGGTGATTTTCTGTGTTATCTCTCTCCCTTTATCACTCTCTCTCCCTGTGCATTGGTTGGGGAAAGCACAGCTGTCATACTTTACCCCCATACTCTTCGCTGAAGTTTGCTGTGGGAGTGGGGAGATTGTGAAAAGTGGTGGTGTAGCTTATCAGCCAGCACCTTTGATTTCACATCCAAGACAATGTTTCCTGTTGCTACTGTGGCTTAGAATGACAGCACAGATATTGGTAAACCTAACCAACAAGTAACTGACGCTGTTAATTTCTCATAATAATATCTCATAGGCAAGTTGAGTATCTTAGCCATAAAATGTCAAGGTTAAAGGCCATAAACTCCTACAGATAATTAATGCACCCACCACAACATTATCCTGTAGATTGTCTACATGAGAAACTTAGTGTGCATTTAGCTAGGCCATAAAATAATACTACATTTCCTGTGTCAGTTCCAAGCATCTCCATGAGAGGTTGCTTGCTGCATTTTGTAAGCTACCCCATGCTGAGTATTTGAAGAACTATTTGCATAAGGAAATAGAAGTAACTAGCATGCTATAAATTTACACCTTGCCCTACTGAATGCTGACTTCTCTTGCAAACAAAATTTCCAGACACACTGAACTCCCTATACTGTACTAAGTTAATTAGCAGTACAAATGATTAACTTTTACTATGCTATATTCTGTTTGCCAGACATTAGTTTGGCAAACAAGCTTTGCTCTTCAAAGTGTCAGCTTCCACAGGCATTTTAACAAAAAGGTGAGAGAAGTGGGTAGTGTGCTCTTCTGGTTCATACAAAGAGACAATCACGACTAATCCTGGGATCTCATAGAACCTCTCTTGAATACTTTCATTCAGTATACTTCCAAATGTTTGCAACAGCTTAGAAAATGAAGTCTGGGTTTGTTGGAAGAATCAGAAATCAGATAGTGCAACATGCAGACCTGATGATAGTTCTGCGCTTCAATTTTAAGTCTTTGTGATGCATAAGCAAAGATAAGCTTGGCTTACACTACCTTGCAAGATCTTTAGGCCCACTTCTGGATTTCAGTCAACTTCGCCAAACAGGAGCAATCTATGGAAGAAATCTATGCTATCCACATCAGCATTCAACTGGTTTTATGTGCAACAGGCAATATTTCCTTAAAATAGTTTCCTAATGTGAGTCCTGGAAGCCTTTTTACAGCATATATCCAGATGTTTTCAGGGGTCATAATGGACTAGAGATACTATAAACTTCTAAATTTGAAAAATTCATGGTCTTTAGTAAACACAATACTAAAATTGACTAAAAATATGTCGTAATTATTCATACCACTTCACAACAGCAGCAATGGCCCTGAAAGAAAGCCAGCAACTTTCCCCACTACATCCACATACTCATACCAGAGCTAAGAATTTTATTCAGGAAGCTTAATCAACCTTACTTTGTTACAAGCCAGCTGTCCTGAAACACAAGGTTAAACTGAATGACAGTTCTGAAGACCGACCAATTGAGGAGCTCAAATGCAGTGCAGATAGTGTGTTTAGTTTTTGGAATTGGCTTAGCTAATGCAAGAAAAACCATCTTAGAACTGGCATGTGTTATATTACTGCATGAGTGCATGCAGAACGTGTGTCTATAATTCATAATGAAGAACATTCTTCTTTACTATCCCATCTCTTCCCATTTCTGAAATTCCTATTCTAATTCAAGGTAAATTGGAAAAAGAGTGGTTTTCTATTAAAAAAGATTAAAATCAAACAAACAAAGAAACACCAACAAAACATAATCCATCAGAAATTTTTGTTATTTCTAATCAGAAGCTCTCCAAAGTTACCAGAGGCTCTTAAGTGCTTTTGCAAATGTAGATACCATCCCCGCTGTAATGGCAATGATGCTGAAGAACATTTTCTGTGATATCTTGGCTCTTCTCCCAAACACATAGTTTCAGCAATGTGAAAAACAATTGAACAATAACAAAAGCCCCCATTTCAGATCAATCTGAAATGAAATATTTATGCATCAGGTACCACAATAATTTTAAATTACTTTTTAAAATACTTCAGCTCTGAGCCAACACAGAATCAACCTGTTTCATTTAAAAATATATCAAAGCGAAGCATTTCAAATTGTCCTCTATTTGGAGAAACTGGCTGAAACAGCAGGCCAGAATTTGACACAAATTAACAGTCAGCTCTCATTCTCTTCAAAAATAGATTTTTCAGCTATTTTATAACTTCCAGGGAGGGGGAATGTATCCTTCTTTGTCATTTACAATCAGTGTCAATGACAACTTTATGTGAGTTAATGCTGCCAGATTTCAGATAGCATTGTCAGATTCAACTTCATGTTAACGTTGAAAATGAGACTGAAAACAACAACATGTCAATTTTCAGTATTTCAGCTTCCAAATCAGCTGGAAAACTTTTCCCAGGCTCCAATATCAAGAGGAAAAAGAACGAAGGAGAATAATGCCATTTATTCTTCTGATTAGTCTTTAAATATATATGAATTCAGGTACCAGATTCTACTACTAAGAATATAGATAGTACTATACATTTTTTGTTATTTACCAAGCTGCTAAGTTCATATCATCTGCAAATTTTACCGGTCATGGTAAAATTTGTGTCATTATCAAAATTACAGAGAAACGCAAGAAAACACAGTAGAAGAAGTGATTCCCAAATTATCTTAGACCCTTTTCATCCAAGAACTCCCTAAGCCTTTGTGAAAAGCATTCATTTGCCATTTGTGCACAGATATCCTTACAATCCAGCCCCCCAGGAGGGATGGCCCTGAGACCCTGGGACTGGGAAAAATCTTAGTTTTGAGCATCAGCAAAGAAAAGTTAGACATGAGAATGTGCCAAGTTTCTGACTTGCCTGCCATGCTTCAGAGTACAGATTCAGAGACTGAGTCAACAGGTTCAATTATTGAGGCAACAGGAAGCAGAAGCACCATCGCCTAGAGGCAAAAAAAGCAATGAGATTGTGGAGTATATCTAGGGGAGTCCAATATGTCTTACTCCACTTTTTCCTCAAGCACAACAGCCACTCTTTACTTAAACTGAACAAGGTAAGTTTGACCTGAATAAAGACCTACACAAAGCAGCTTGTAAAGGTTTCCAAAAACTCTGTTTTTATGAACAGTGAATTTTGTTCAAGACAGAGTTCCTTTTATAAAATGGGATTACTGCTAGGACACAGGACCAAAGGCATTGTGTATCAGAGGAAGTTAAGCACAGCAAAATATTCTCAATAGATTTGGCATGTCTTAACTTTTATCGCACATCAGTGTAATTACATTATCGGTCTCAATTCCAAGAACCGCTGCTGCTTTCTTCAATGAATAATGGCTGTTAAAGAATAAGTCTGAGGGAGATTTAAGTGTGCTTACACATACACAAAATATAAATGGTGTGTGTGCACATGCATGTATATATGTTTACATTTATTTACATATGGTATATGTTTCATTTTATACTTTGTGTTCTAAAGATATATATTGTACATGAGTCTGTGAAGTTGAAATAAGAGCATTAAAGAGGAGCCCCCTAAAAATTTGCTAGTGTTCTTTTGGGTTTTGTCTTCA
>NW_008667672.1:3604-20669 GCF_000695815.1 Acanthisitta chloris
ATGCATTCATTTGTGCTACACTGTACCATGCCGTACAGGAAACTAAGTTTTACCTCAGATGGTTTCATAATGCATTCTGATACACATAGAATCATTTAGTTAGGAAAAGACCTCCAAGATCAAGTCCAGCCATTAACTTAACTCTGCCAAATATATATATATATTCATGTACAATTAACATAAGCATGGTACTCCGCAAATTACTAAACCATTTCCCACAGTAACAAGGGATAAGGAAATTTGCAATGTTCGTGTGAATTATGATGGCATTATTATTGAGTAAGACTATCATATAGTCATATAATATCACTATCCATTTAAAATATAGTAGTAACACGACATTTCTATCCTGAATGCTTATTAAGTGGTATCATGAATACTTACTAAGTGATTGGTTACTGGAGTGTTGGTTAGTGCAGACAGTCCTAAAGCCATAGGTGAAAGCACTGAGGTGTATAACTATTTAGAATTTATCAAATCGAATATTAGGGTATTTGCATAGCATATAGTAAAAAGTGCCATGGTCTAGTAACTGTGCTAGGGTTGGACTCGGTGATCTTTGAAGTCTCTTCCAACCAGGTTGATTCTATGATTCTATTATTCTATGATTTCTGTGAACTATCCTTCATCACTTTTGTTCAGGTAATAATATCCTTAATTTTTCAAGTGGAAAACCAAAACCATGAAAGGGTTTGCTAACTTTTATCATGTGCAAAACAAAAAGCAGGCATGTAGGGAGCATAGCCCTCTGAAATGACATCCCCAAAACACAACTGAGGCAGGAACATCAGGGTTACACACACCTTCAGTCCATCCTACAGCTACAAGGTCATGCTGTACCTCCCCAAACACCTGCAGGGTGGCAGCCAGTCCCACAGCAGGCTGTCCTTGTCCATTTGAACATCTTGAGTTTACAGGACAACATACTCTGATTTAAAATTTATTTCCTGAGCTCATTCAGAAATACAACAGACAATCATGACAAATGGAGCTCAATGCCCTTTTGCCAGGCTAACCTGCCACCTGAATTCAATTACACCCTTCAAGTCATGAAGTTTCATAACTTACTCACCTGTAAAGATAAAAAGAGTTACGTAGCTGGTGGTGAGTGTGATAATCCTTCCTCCTTCACAATGGTGTGGGCATACCCTTTAGCAGACTGGGGAGCCTGAAGGTCTCATCAGGGACCTGCTTTAAAAAATTTGGGGGGTACGCTGATATTTTTGACATTCCAGCTTGGGTTTGCAGACCAAAAAGCCAATCAAATCCTGGGCTGCATCAAAAAGGAGTGTGGCCACCAGGTCAAAAGAGGTGATTCTCCCCTTCTTCTTGTGAGACTCCACCTGGAATACTGCATTCAGGTCTGGTGCCCTCAACATAAGAAGGACATGGAACTGTTGGAGCAAGTCCAGAGGAGGCCACAAAGTTGATAAGAGGACTGGAGCATCTCCCCTATGAAGACAGGCTGAGGAAGTTGGGGCTGTTCAGCCTGGAGAAGAGAAGAGAAGAGAAGGTGGAGACCTCATTGCAAATATTCAGTATCTGAAGGGGCCTACAAGGGATCTGGAGAGGGACTCCTTATTAGGAACTGCAATGATAGGACAAGGGATAACGGGTTCAAATTGAAGTGGGGGGGAGTTTAGGTTAGATATTAGAAAAATGTTTTTTACTGTAAGGATGGTGAGAGATTGGAACAGGAGGTAGTAGATGCCCCAACCCTGACAGTTGCAAATATTCAGTATCTGAAGGGGCCTACAAGGGATCTGGAGAGGGACTCCTTATTAGGAACTGCAATGATAGGACAAGGGATAACGGGTTCAAATTGAAGTGGGGGGGAGTTTAGGTTAGATATTAGAAAAATGTTTTTTACTGTAAGGATGGTGAGAGATTGGAACAGGAGGTAGTAGATGCCCCAACCCTGACAGTGCTCAAAGCCATGCTAGATGAAGCCTTGAGCATCCTGGTCCAGTGAGGAGGTGTTCCTGCCCATGATAGGGGAGGTTACGACTAGATAATCTGGAAGGTCCATTCTAACTCCTAAAATTCTATGATTCTATGATCAGTACCATTTCCAGAAGGTAGCAGATTCTGACAAAACTGTCAGACGTAGATGATGGACAGCAATTTGCCGATGATAATGGCTGCATAATGGCCCTTTAACTCTTTCTAGCCACCTACCTGTCCAGCATGCTCCCAGCATACATCATACCTTAGCACAAGCTTCCCTAGCTAAAATCTAAGCAGGAGCTGAATAAATATAAATGTTCAGACACAGAACCAAGTAGCATGTCTAGCTCACCTACATTGCTACCACAGAGTGTTTTGAGAGAGTTCCCGAGACAGGGTTGGGAGCAGGGTGGGAGAAGCAGAAGGGACTACAGCTTGACGGTCAGGCTGGCTGTGATCCACCTACCAGGTAGATTCGAACACTTGGGGAAGAAATTCTCAGTTTTGCCAATGCTGTTGAGACCTTACTGTCAGCTGTTAGCCACTCAGAGGGTGTTACTTGATAACTTTCACAAATCCCTTCACTCCCTAACCTCTAGTGAAGGTCAGGGCCAAAGGGCTCTGTGTCAAGCTGGCTCAGCTTGGCACACAATCAACCCAACTCCCTTGGCTTGGGATCAAACCCCAGAAAGCTTTTCAGTGCACATCACAGCTCTGTTTAAATTGATTGCAGCAACAAAATATGACAAGCACCCAGTGGCTTGGCCAAAGTGGCCGCAGGGCAGAGCAGTGTCACCCAGATGCCTTCTGCATGCATCACCAGTACTTTAAGACACACAGCTACCAGTAGGAGCAGCCTGGTCACAGTTACCCATCTTTGCCTTCGCAAAAAAGACCTGTGCTCTCTGTGTTTCTCCATAACAAAGGACTGAGTGTTTCTCTTGCCAAAAAATAGAACAAAGGTTATTTTTTTAAAATTAAAAATGACAAATAAAAGAACCCAAGCACCTTAGTGATATCACAGGGTTCATGACCATCTGATGGTTTTAATGTCTTTAAGTCAGTGCTGTAAAAATATCATATTAAATGTTAGCAGGTCTTTCCTTAAATTGAAATTAATTGTTTAATTCAAACAAAGTACAGTTTGATATTCTTATTTGTAAGGAAAATAGATGTACTTGGTTTTGGTTGATGAATATCTTTTCTTCCCTTCTCTGTGAAACTGTCAAAATTATGATGACTAGGTTAAAAACAGAAAGTAAAAAAAAATTAAATAGCACCATGTGCCTTGAAGCTAATTTTCTAATACAGGTCAGCAAGATATTACTGCTCTTTCTCTGCAGTAGCTATCAGGAAAAGATGGTCAATTCATGGGTCTGCTCTCAGGTAACAGGAATTTCTAGATCATATGCTTATGCAGGCCTTCATATGATAACAGAATCATCTTAGGTTCACATAGTTGCAGGACGCAGATGCTTACATTTAGCACCACAATCCATGTGACTCAGAAGCACATAGCACCACAGTCTCAAATCTAGGACCAAAGTTTCCAAAATGACTAAGAGTATTTTTACACATACGCATACACTATGAAACATTTGAGAATTTTAGAAGTCCAGGCTATGCACTCTGACACAAGCATCACAGAGCTCATCACTGAAGATGTGTGACAGACAGGCAGTTTATGGAGCTTTACTGTGGTGAGATACTTACGTGTTCAGAAACAAACAGCACAACGTGGAAGTGCAACCATGCCTTTAGTTTTAATCTCAGCAAAAGACTTGTACCGAGCCAGCAAAACAATGTAGAGGTTTGATATGGTCCCACCTAATGGCATGGAAATGACAGCACTTTGAATTTTGAGAGGCAAGACACTAACTCTCCAAACACTTTCAATGGTCCCTGTTTGCATAGTTTGCCACCTGACATCCGATCAGAGGATTTTCTCTCCACTCTTTAGCCTATTCTGTACTTCCGTTTTGATAATGTTAAAAAATTTAGTTTGAGGCAGGGGAATGAAATGATTTGTTTTCCCTAACTATTTATGCAGTTATACTTTCTAGGCCCATTTGAACCTTTTATTTTCCTTCATCCATCAAGTCCCATGCTTTTGAAGAACACCAAAGCATCAACGAGGAGGAATTAGTTACACAAAAGTCATCACTGTAGTTAATTTCTTTTAAAAAGTTGTGGGTTTTTTTCTGTTTGAGAGGTTTTTGTCTATTTTTTGTTGTTATTGTTGGTGATGGTTCTGGTTTTTTGGTTTGGTTTGTTTGGCTTTTTAACTAAGGCTAACTTCTGTTATCTAATTGAATAAAAAAATAAATTGTAGTGCCTCCAAATCTGAAGACGCTTCTGTCTGGATTTTTTTTTTAGGCTAAGAAAGTATTTTTACACATTTTACCATTTTTAGTATTTTTCAGCGATCACAATTTATGTGTTGAAATTACAAATAGTGCTTTGAAAAATATAGCAAAGTTATCTGCCCTCAAAATAGTTCCACTGTTGTTTGCTTTTAGATTTAAGTGAAAGTATAACTTACTGTCTATCTTATGGCTCTTTTGCCCTTTTGAAAACCCTGTTTTCTGTCACCTGTAACACAGAGGACAATGCACCAGATTTGGAAAAAGTCGATTTCATAACATGCAAAAATACTGCATTCGATGACTAGAAATGGAAATCAGTTTTACTTAGTTTATATTGCTCTATTAGATTACAAAAGCATACTGATATTTTCCTGAGAACAGAATTATAAAAGCTGATTATAAGGCATATTTATGCACTGTTGCCTAGTACTGTAGTCCAAGGGAATGTTTTCTGCCTTTCCTTCAATTGAAATTTCCTATGAACTTTCTGCCTTTCAACTATTTTAAAGTACATGGCTACAAATAACTTGATATAATAAATATACACAATATAGACTTACTAGACATGACACTGAAGTACTGGTATTTTCTACTTAAACCAAAGTCTGTAACACAGCAGTCCTATAAATTTAGTTTAGAATGCAAAAAAAACCAAAACAAACTCACACCAAAATGAAAACCTAACTAGCCCAGATTAATTTATCACACCACCACCTGAAATGAAAATGACACCAGTACAACCTCAGCCACTAGGTAACATGTGGCAACAGGAAGGATCAGCGAATCAGATGCTGAGTTTTAAGGCAAGGAAGGAAAAATCTGTAACTTCAGGCAGAATACCAGCTGGCTTTTTGACCTTCTGTGTGCAATTTTTTTTCCATATGGCCAAGTTTGCTCGGAGCGCAGAAAATGAAGCTAATAAGCAATAAGTTACATTTGTATGCCAGATTGTCAGAATGATGCTTAACTTTAAACAACGGCTTTGCTATCACCAATGAAGCTGAATGTGTGCTTAACTTAATTGCAAACATCAGGAATGAACAGTGGTGGCTTGTGCACCCTATGATACCAGTCCCTCTTTTCCCCTGCAGATTATACTATAGCCTGTCAGAAGCGAATGAGACTTTTCAGTCCTTTGCAAATAAAATTCCATGTCCAAATACAAGTAGCAGCTCTCAGCTAAGGCTCTCGGGCACAGCTGGCTGCCCCACACTGGGAGAGCTGAGATCTGCCTGTACTGTTTTGTCATGCCCCTTGCTGAGCACAGGGGAGAATTGGGAACATAGTCAGGAAAGGAATGCTGTACACAGGTGCTGTCCACTGCTGTTGAAAAAAACCAAATATATGACCACGCCTTGTGTTTATCTGCACTGAAAAGTCAAGATACAGGAGCAATTGTTTTAACTTCACTTACTACAAAAGACTGGTATTTAGAGTATATACATGTTAGCATTCACTGTAGCTTGAACCATTCCTCAGCTAGACCAGTAGTGTCAAGGACACTAAAAATTTGATTGAAGTAGTGAGGGTGTCCTAAAATGACAGACAAGCAAAACATATTTTGTGTAATAAATAGTTTTCCCAGCACAGTCTAATATTTCTGTGAAGTGAGTAGTTAAAAGAATACAGAAATCAATATGGAACATAATAAAGCACGTTTCACACTAATGTTAGAGAAGAGAAATGCCTCAGAAAAGGATATAATGGAGGCTGTAAAGCATTAGGCAGCATTAAAAACCATAATCAACTAAATTAAATATCTACATCAGGATGAAATGTACATATTTGCTGAAGTTATTCCTTCTGGCACATATTCAGAAGCATCCTGTTTTCTTTAGAGTTAGAACTCCATATGTCCTTGAATATCTGAACAAAACCAAATGGTTTTACATCTTTCTGCTACTTCCCAGGCTGTACTAAGGACTGTGCTCTACTTAATGCCTCAGTAAATACAGCAAAGAAGTTAGCTGAAAATAGAGGGGGAAAAAAAAAGAACTTGGAAAGTCAGTCAAGCATGTCATAAACAATGCCATCATGAAGAGAGGGAAAATGGAACAATGTGAAAAACAGTCCAGACCTGCAAAAGCATTACTGTTTCAAATAACATCTTCATTAATGAGGGAATAAGGGGTGGGGGGAGCATTTTCCTCCTGTATTTATAGGTACATATCAAACTTTATTATCTAAGTAAGGAAGTAATACCTATTGTACCCAATTTAGGATACCAATTTTTTTTTCACAGAGACCCCTAAATGAAACGGTATAAATAACTCTTCTGATCTGGTAACTGGTCCCAGCATAGTACATCTCATTCCATCAAAAGTCTTCTATAATAACAAAATCTTTTCAGAGCTCTAAGAACATCACTGGAAATATAGGATTGCCACAAAATGTATACTGCACATTTGAGAAACCCCAGCTTTTCATACAAATCTAGTCCAATCCATTAATCAATATTTCAAGCATCCACGAAGTAACGCAACAAATGAGGTGTGTATGTTTTTTGCTACTTTATCTGTTTTAACTCTGTATTTTAACTCCCTATATTCAGCAAGTGTTTGCTCCAAGGGCTCTGGCTAGTCCAACAGCTCCAGGCTGAACCCTTCCAAGCCTTACAGTGCTGGTGGGGACAGCAAAAGTCCAGGACTTTATTTTCTCCATCACAAATTCTCTAAATGTAATGCAGGAGAATCTCTGCCGCTTGAAGCAAGAATCGTTCTGTGAAACCTCCAGCATTTATAGCAGGTAAAAAGCCTATGCAGAAATAAGAACATGTAAATCAGTGTTAAGATTTAACAGCTCAGCCAGGCTGGTCAGAGACTGTTTTAGTGGCTATGAATATTCTGCTGAGTTTCTCTCTGTATATTCATTTCACAGGCAATCAAACAGGAATGGGGTGTAACAAAACAGTGAGGAAAGGCAAAAACCTATTAAAAAACATAGGGCCTTAGCACATCACTGTTTTTGCAACTTTTGTAATTGTGCTGTACCTTTTGCTTCTGGCATAAGAAGGGCCACAGAGTACACACCTGACTTGTGAGAGGCTTGTCATTTGCCTAGTGATGATCTGCCCACGGGTAAGGTGAGGAAGCATGAGGAGGAAAGCATTAGCTTGCTTTGCAGTCATTCCCAGGACACAGCAGCTTACTGCTGCTCAGCTCCAGCTTCCAGCAGCAATGGCAAAGCATGCCTCCCAGCAAGAAAGGGAGACCTTATCCATAAATCTTCACACTGCTCCAGAGGTGGCTGCCAGATTGACCACTATACTTCCACAAGAAGATGTTGAGAGCACAGAAGGTGAACATCCTTTCTCCCTCAGTGTAGTCCTTTCTTCCTCAGCATGGTCCTGAAAGCATGTTCTTATTTACAGGCAGAGAGACAGATATGGCTGGAGGACAGGAAAAGATTTTCATGACCTGGCTAGTCTCCCCCTGTACTCTGCACAACTCTTTTAGGAGTCCACACCATCAGCAGTTTTCAGCCTCTTCACCTGCAGCAGCAACCTCAACAAATACTCTTCTCCAAGCTTTTACCTGACGAGAAGAAAGGAAATTTTATTTCTAGGTAAGTTTTGAAGATGAAGAAGATACAGCAAAGACAAAAAGAGACTGAGAGACTCACAAAGAATGATAATGCACAGAGGCAGAGGTTAGAGAAAGCCAATCTTCACATTCAGGGTCCTTCACTTGCCCCTTTTTCACATATAGTGGTGGTCCCTAGGGATCCTACTGTACTAGCTCCACAGCAAGCTACTGAGGCCCTGTGAGATTTTCCTGAGAGAACAGGCAAAGAGGATGGGTTCTTAAAAACATTTAAGATGCAGTAATCAGAAATTATAAGTTTAGAGGTTGGTTTGGGTTTTATTTGTTTTTTTATTTATTTTAGACTTACCTGATACATAGACATTAGAAAAATAATTGCCCAAAGCTTTCAGCACAACTCTCTCTCTCTCTCTCTCTCTCCTCACCTTCTTGCTGGAGACTTCAGATGGGTATTTCAGTTGCTTCTCTAGGTGTAAAATTGATGTCTTCAGCTGCAGAAATAACATCAGGATAACTGTAAAGGTGGATGGAGAACAATAAGATAAAACATCATTAAGAACAATAGAGCAGCTGAAAATGGAGTGAGGCATCTGAAATATTTCCCTTCGTGTACAGATCTAGCTAGACAAGAGTCCAGTCTTTTGTGATTTTGTAATGATAAAATTACTAAAGACTAAATGAAGATGTTCTATAAACATAAAAGAGGAAACCTGAAATCCTTATAATTCTTGCAGTCTTTAGGGTTCTGATGAGTCCTGTATCTTCTGTAAAGTTCCTATTAATTAGCTGCATCCATGGAATACTTTTCTCAAAGTGCTAAGTTTTTAATATATCCACAATATCAGTAGATTCATTATCAGGTAGGTATTAAGAGAAGCATATATACCACTAAACCATAGAAACACAACGTCAGTTAGAAGGGAGTGATTTATTAAAAGTAGCTTTTGCAGCAAGTCCTTTTTTTTAAAAAAAGAGAACTTACTTGCATCCTAGACATTAATCAGGAAACTAATCAATAGCATACTATCAAAAGAAACATGCCACTTTCTCTTGAGGGGTATGACTAGCCTTTCACAATCTCAAAACAAGGACTATATTGATTCACTTAACTCTGTTTCAGTCCTTATTTGCAAAAAGGAGAACTGGGAAGAGTTAAATGTTTCCCTTTCTTTCCTTCCTCTTTGAATGGGCCGTATTTCTCAGTGAAAACTTGAAAAATGTTGCTATTTACATCTCACTGGTTTCTAGATTTTAAATAGATGTTCTGTTTACTTTCCCATTGATTTTTCAAATGTTATTAGCTTAATATTTTTATTTTTTTTAATTCACTGCAGAAAGGAATCTTGTTGTTCCAAGGGCTCTGGCTAGTCTGACGGCCCTTGACCAAACCATTTCAAGCTTTGCAGTGCTGATGAGCATGGCAAAAGTCCCGGGACTTTATTTTCTCCTTCACAATTTCTCTTAATGTAACACAGGATAATCTCTGCCATCTGAAGCAAGACTCCTACCCTTGTTGTACAACTTGTAACATGTGCACAGACAAAATAATAGCTTTTAGCTTCTCACTGTTTCTTCTCTATTTTTTATCTTGTAGAGATATTTCTATTCCAGTATCATAGTGCCTATTAGGTGTGCTTTTGTTTCTGAATGGAAGATTGTAACAAACTGACTATCACATGCAATTTTGGCTTTCTTACTCTCTTCTTCATTATAATTGAGGATTACAGATGATTAGAATAGTGGAAGCTGTTCCACCAAAAGTTTCAGAGAAAGTACATGCCACTTTAAATAAATCTTTTAGCTAAAACCCAAACCAATTCTTTTTCTGAAGTATCCCACAGTTTGCTTAAGCTCCCACTCCCCTCCATGTGCAGACTGCTTGTCTAAACTCCAGCTGTCAGAAGACATCACCCTTCTGCATCATCTTTCCTTGTATGAAGTAGAAGTATATGAGTAGTACCTGTCCTACACAGGGCTTTGGGGAAAGATGAATGAAGTACAGTTTCAGAGAGGCACAACAATAGTTTAAATGTAAGAGATTTGGATTTTTGGAAGAAACATTTCAAGTTCAGGATCAAGAGAAAATACATCCAGGTTTTCTGTGACAGGCAGCTTGCTACAGGAAAAGACATACCACTTTACTGTGGATGAAACAGACGATATGGACTAAAGTGCAGGGATCCCTTGGATCAGCCAGCATTGCAGCAGTACATAAGAACCTTCTGATAATTCCTGAGTTAAACCACAACACTTATTTCACCAGCGTCCTCCCTATGAGCAATTGCATAACTCCATGAATTTTCCCTTATCTTATTAAATTATGGCTTGAAAAAGGAAGTCTTGGGATCCAACTGGAGTGACAGGGGTGCTAGTAGATCACAATTTAGAACATTTGCAGGGTAGGTCTTGCTGATATGCCCCATTCTAGATTTGGGTTTATTTTCCTGACATAAATTGGTAAAATGGAACAGAAACATAATATTTTTCATTAACTGATGGGCTTATTTTCTTGACATAAATTGGTAAAATGGAACAGCAACATAATATTTTTCATTAACTGATGGGAAGTTGGTACAGTGTTTTTGTTATGGCTTTACTGCAGCAAGAAAGAAGTGCTTCATTGTTATACAAAAATAAATGAGGTGAATATCTTCATGTTATCTGTTGGAAAGTCCTTCATTGTTATACAAAAATAAATAAGGTGAATATCTTCATGTTATCTGTTGGCATCAATTGCTACCTATATACAGACCTGTATGGTAACTTACATGTTCCCCATTGCATGTGCAGTGAAAAAGTATGTTGTCTGGCAGAAGCTGCCCATGCATTTTCAAGCTTGTGGATTCTACGCATGCAGGTTTTAGAGTTTTCTTTTAAAAATTTCATTCCTCAGCTACTACTACCTAATTTCCATAAATTTTAGCAGAATATATATATACAAAAATCTAAAGATTAAATTCTTTCCTTCAGTGACATCTAAAATTGAAACTATTACAATTTATGAAACTTTAACCATTGATCTTTTCTTTTGTTAACTTTACTCTCAGTTATTTCTTGCAATATAAAATTTATATTACAATAAGCCAAAGCTTTCTGAACTTCACATTTATTTTAATTATTCTTTCCCTGAAAAAGGCATATGAAAAGCCTCAGCAAGCAATATTGCATTAAATTATGAATCCAAATTTTTATTTTTAATCATGGCTAACAAGAATTTAAAGCAATGGTGGAAAAGGACCTAGAAGTATTAAACACCAAGATTTTTGATGCCAAAATTAAAGAAAGCTTGACTTCAAGTTTAGGAGATATAAGTTTACAGTAGTATAGATTATCAGCAGTTGAAATTATATGTCACAACATCAGGAAAGCAACTACTTCTTTCGAATATGTTATATAATTTTGGATCTTACTGTTGCTCTTGGAATTTGACAAAACTTCAAGAGACCAGACCAGAACATCCCAAAAGATTTACTCCATTTTCCTCTGTAAGTTAATTTTCACTGCATTTGCATCCCTTCTCTCAGTCAGTATCTTTACCAAGCTAGAGATGTGACAGCACAGTCCTACACTGGTGTGTTGGGTGCTACATAGTCCTTTCTTTACACGACAGCACAGTCCTACACTGGTGAGTTGGGTGCTACATAGTCCTTTCTTTACACATCCAAGAAAAACATCAAGGAAACAGATGCCTTGAATTCCCCTGAGCACAAGAATACTTGGAAATTAGCAAGGCTGATCTCTTTAACACAGAAAAAGAACAAGGAAAACAGACATAAAAGGAAACATATGCTGTTCTCAGGGAACCATTTTAAGGTGGTGTGAAGCCTCTTTCATTCACTTCCAACATAAAGCCCTTTCTTCATGGCTTATGAGATCCTGCTCTCCTTAAAACTGGAATAATGCATCACTAGCCTACCTGCATATGTGAAAGATAAATGCAAAATAACATCAAGAAGCTTTCTGCTCTCTGAATTCATTTGTACAGAAGGAGCTTGGACAGCTAAGAGGAAAGCACTTAGCTCAAAAGACTCATCAGGTTAGACATCACTCTTGAGGCACAAACTTGCGTCCCATTTAACATGTTGGAGGGAGGCTGGGAGAAGGGCAGAAAAAAAGCTTTTAAAGTCGCTGTTCACTTTGAATTTCCTCAGAAAAAAAGAAGACAAGGGCCACAATAAAGCCTGTCACAACAATTTTGGAAGCTGTAAAAGCTATGTTTTCCTTTTAAACAACTCCTTCGAGCACTCCATTCTCTCAACAATGGTAATTGAAAGACAAAGCTTTTACAGCTTCTGAAATGCTTGTCCCTGTTCCCTCTTTACATAGATCAAGGAGAGTAAGAGGGTAATTACTGACTCTGGAAATATACAGCACACCAAATGCTTGAAAATTGGTAGAGATGGCCTTTTACTGTTCTTAGCCCCTTCCTTAATTTGATGAAACAAATGAACTGAAGAGGCCTTTTGAAGACATTGGCTCTTCACCTTTGTCAAACACAGTTATTTTACATAAGTTATTTTTTCCCTAGATCTTCCTTTTTATATTAGCTACCTGCAATGCCCTATAAGGATCTAAAATTGACCTACTTGACCACAGGATGATCATTCTTACTTAGCTATCTCCTTTTTGTAATTGCATCTACATTGCCTTTTTGCTAGACACCAAGGAGGGGACTCCTTCATGCCTGCAGTGCTTTAGAGGTTTCTACCTCACCAGATTTCCAATTCTCCTTTGGACAAGGTCAAACAGTATCCAAACTGAAAACTGGCTGCTTTGCCCCCTAACCCTTGCCCATCCACAAGTTTTTTCAGCTGGGAAGTGTGATCTCACGTGCTCTGCTACACCCACAGCATCTATCTGCTTCTCTCATGATATCACTGCCCCAGCACTCTCTGCAGAAAGCCATGCCAATGCTTGATCCAAGTTACTCCCCAAATCCTGCCCACTTCTCCCTCTGTTTGTATTGCTGACAGGGAGGCTGTAACACCATGAATGGGTTCCTTTTAGGGACAGAGGCATGAGATGGGCAAGGCTGCTTTCTCAGCTCCAGCAGCAGTTTGTGTTGCTTTAGAATGTCCATGCAACTATGGCCTGAGATTATTTAAGACGTGTGTATAAGATGAATGTACATACATGCACATGCGCAGAAATATCTAGAGATTACATGGTTAAAAGTGACATGTTCTACAGCAGGATTCCCTGTGTGGTGATGCCACCACAATTTAGGACAGTCTCATGCACAGATTATTAGGGACAATAGGAAACTCAGCCCTGCTCAAAATAAAAGCCTAAAACCCACTTGAGAGCATTCATTCAGTCTTCCATGTGGGCTGTGGCTCACATGCATATAGCTTCTTCATCACCAGGGCACCACAGAGGCAGTTTAACAGCCAGTCTTGGCAAACTTTCTCATTTTCTCTCCATGTCACATTATTCAGTTTGAATTCTCAAACCTGGAATTAGCTGTGGGACAGGGCAACCTTATCCGGGTTGTTATCTGGCTCCAACTCTTAAACTATGTCATTTGGAAGGAGTCATGACATTTGCAAAACCATCACGTTACATTTGCTATTTTGTGTAAAAAATGCCCACATAAATAAATGCACACAGTCAGACATAATATACCTTGCTACTTCCTTTGTCTTAACTGACAGCACCCTAGAAACCTTACTGGGTTTTGTATCTAATCTGGGACTAGGGTTGACTCTAGATAAGAATAATTAAATATTCCACATACTTGCAGAAAAAAAAGTGTCTGACTTGAAATTTGCCATCTACAATGCAGAAAATGTTGAAATCTTTAGCAAGTCATCTGAGTGACACACATATAAAGGTTCAGCTATGATTCATGTCTACGAATCAAGCCTGTATGAGCTCTCTTGCTGTATTGCCTTTTATGCTAGTATGCAGAAAACAGTGACATTAGCAGCAGGTTCCCCCCACCAGAAAAAAAGTGATGAAAGACTCTTTTCATTACTTAAGTATGACCCTCTAGCTTTGATGAGATAATCTAACCTCTTCATACAATAATGTCCTTGATGAAAACATGAGTCAATTTTGAAGTGATACTGAAAATGTTATTTCAATAAATCACCAAAGGGAAACTCTTGTTTCTGCATTACAACAAGCTACTTCAAACTCAACTCAAAACACACAAAGGGCATCAAATGAAAGGCTGAAATACCTAAAATAAAATGAAGGAAGCTAGAACTATTGCTGCCCATAGCATGCAACTCACAGTCAGCGCCCCAAAGACAACTCAAATAAGAGTGTTCTGAACTGGTTTTAATATCATTCTGCTGACGTTAAGTATTTGTCCCATCTGTGGGGTAGATCAGTGCTAATAACTATTTGCCTCATGCAGAAATTAAATAGCTTTTGTTATAATCACTGGGAAATGCTCCAGAAAAAGAGTAAAGTTTTTCAAATGGAAAGTATGAGGAAGGGAGGTGGAAGGGCACTGGGAAATGCTCCAGAGAAATAATAAAGTTTTTCAAACGGAAAGTATGAGGAAGGGAGGTGGAAGGGAAGAAAAGAAAAATCTAGGACAAAATTCTACACCCAAATAATCAAAGAGTAAAGCAGAAATTTGGCTGGCTAAGTGAATGACAAAAGACAAGACACAGAGGAGTCTGCAGATTCGAACAACAGAAGAGCAGTGTATACAGAAGAAATAAAGAATACCCCAACCATTATAAATGCAGGAGGATCACGTCTAGGGTAAATTGAATGTCAGACATCTCAAAACACCAGTGGGTTATTAGAAACAATACTTGACTACAAAAGTAGTATTAAGTCAAATAATCATGGTTTGTAGACTAGGAACCAAAAACTGTCCTGTTTCAACAGGTAAGTCCTACACCCCAGGGACTTTTCTACCTTCTATTAACTCTGTGTGTGCTTCTCCTAAGGGAAAAGAGCTGTCCTCTTTGTTGCTGGCAGCAGAGAATAGGATTCTGGGGACACTCCTCTCCCAGAGGTACATCTTCTCAATTCCCAGGGTGTTCCTGGGGCACAGCCTGACTCCCCCCAGATTGGCATCCTAGCTGATCACAGAATCATAGAATTGGTCATGTTAGAAGGGACCTCAGTGCATCATCTGGTCCAAACTCCCTGCTCAAACAGAGTCATCCTAGAGCACATGGAAAAGGATTGCATCCAGACAGTTCTTGAAATCTCCAGTGAGGGAGAACCCATGAGCTCTCTGGGCAATCTGTCCCAGTGCATGGTCAATTGCACAGTAAAGAAGCTCTTCCTCATAATCAGGTGGAACTTCTTGTGCATCAGTTGCTGCCCATTGCCTCTTCTCTTACTGGTTTGCACCACTGAGAAGAGCCTGGCTCCATCCTCTTAGCACCTCTGCTTCATATACTTGAATGCATTAATGAGGTCCCTTCTCAGTCGTCTCTTTTTGTGACTGAACAGGTCCAGCACCTTCAGCCTTTCCTCATCAGAGAGCTGCTCCTGTCCCTTAATAATCTTCAGTGTCCTCTGCTGGACTTGCTCCAGGAGCTCCATGTCCCTCTTGTACTGAGGGGCCCAGAACTGACCAGATGTGACCTCATGAGGGCTGAGTAGAGGGGCAGGATCACCTCCCTCGATCTGCTGGCAATACTCTTCCTAATGCATCCCAGGATTTTTTCTTGCCCACAAGGGCACGCTGACAGCTCATGGACAGCTTGTTGTCTACAAGGACCCCGAGGTCCTTCTCCGCAGAGCTACTTTCAAACAGGTCAAAGCCCAACCTGTACCAGTGCTCAGGGTTATTACTTCCCAGGTGCAAGACCCTGCATTTGCCCTTGTTGAATTTCAGGTGGTTCTGCTCTGCCCATCTCTCCAACCTGTTGAGGTCCCTCTGAAGGGCAGCACAGCCCTCTGAGGTATCTGCAGCTCCTCCCAGCTTTGTATCATCAGCAAACTTTCTGAGAAGGCACTCTGGCCCCTCGTGCAAGTCACTGATGAACAAGTTAAACAATACTGGGCCTAGTATAGAACCCTGGGGGGCACCACTGGTGACAGGCCTCTAATTAGACTCTGTGCCAGTGATCACAACTCTCTGATGCTGTGGATCATGCAGAGAAGTGAAAATACTGCAGATCTGCTCTCTCATCAATGCATTGATTCACACATTTCTGGAGCTTTAAATTATGCAAATCAGTAATCAGTCTATAATTGTTCAGATGTGATAGAGACAGTGCATCATTCTACTGTGCAGTTATTCAATATAATGCTTGCCTTTTTAAAAGTATCAGTAATAAGCAATTACTAAATATGGTTTTGGGAGAAATCAATGTGGTTTCCAGTGTGTAGCCCAAATACAACATGATTTAATATTTCTTATACGCCACTTCAGAAGTTATCAAAAAGTTGACCCCTTTCCTTATAGATCTGTACTACTAATAATTCCATGAGATTTCTGCTCCAAGAAAAAGTAAAAAATCAAAACAAACCCTAATAAAAACATCAGGCAAACTCAGGCAGGCAGCAAACAGCCTTGGAGGAAGATGCTGATGTAATGAAATTTAAAGTGTCATGGAGTAGTTATCCCAGTTGTCACATGGAAAATCATACAGCACCACCTTGTGAACCTCCTCTAAAAACACTCTTAAAGGGACTGTATAAATATAGTTAAAAGAAAACTGGTCAGACTTAGAGCATGACTAGCAAAACAAGCAAAGATTCTGAAGCTTGTATTCAGAATGCATATTCTGCATGAAATTATCTTTAAAAACAGTAAAAAAAGAAATCATGTGGCATTCAAAAATAGAGCAAGAATTAATGAATCCCAGAAATATTACCTCTCTATATATTGAATAGACAAATACTGTGAATGTTACCAAAGTCCTTCCCCACAGAATCTGCCAATAGATCTTCAAAATAGTAGCCAGATCTTCAAAACTCCTGTATTTCTGCCCTTGCAGGCAATGGAGCAACCCTACAGAAGTGGAGCCAGTGACAGCATTGAGAACCAGCTCTGAATAAAATGATGAAAACAATTTCTGCTGCTTCAATACAAGAACGAGTATATCCCTTTTGGAGAATGGCAAAAAAGTACAGCCACTACATCCCTCATACAGACACACAGAGCAACATCACCAAAATGCAGTTTAAATAGAGAAATTTTGTATATTAAAATAATTTAGTGGTAATAAGCCCTGGTGAGACTGCAAATACAAAAGTGTAGAAGTTTCTTAGAATCATAGAGTCAAC
>NW_008667672.1:20693-44401 GCF_000695815.1 Acanthisitta chloris
CCAACCCTACCGTGGTCACTAGACCATGGCACCAAGTGCCACATCCAGTCTCATCTTGAAAACCTCCAGGGATGGTGAATTCACCACCTGCCCAGGCAGCCCATTCCAATGCCTGATTACTCTCTTCATAAAAAAATCCCTTCCTAATAGCAGCTTACACCCTTCCCTTTCAATAAAGTTATGCCAACACAATCCCATGTACCAGTGAAATAATACCAAGACTAGAGCAATAGAATATTGAGCCTATGACCTTCTCTAGTTGAGTTTACAAGGACAAGAACACAGTCAAATAATTTTTATAGAGCTGGATCATCTCAGAGTACCACTAGTAAGAGAATCTTGCTTCACAGACAAGAAAGCCTTGCTGCTCACCCTTCAATAAAAAACTCCACTTATGGTAAAGGTATCACCAGAGAAGAAAACATTGGCAGCAGCTACAGCTTCTCTGTTTGAAGGGTTCTTCTACTACCTATAAGAAAATCCGTGGACCAGAAAATTAAATGGAACTTCTATGCCTTCTTTGCCTGCTTTATGGCCAGGAGATTTTGGTACCTACTCTCCACACCAAAAATAACCCCAAACCAAACAAACCAAAACAGCAAAAAACACCAAGTAAGTGAAAAAATAACTTCACTAAGTGGAAATGAAAATTAAGTTGATTTCCTCACATTCCCTTGATGGTAAAATTTGAAGATTCATATTAACAGCAATTCATACTAAAGTCAAAAGAAAGTGTTCTCTGGTTTAAAAAATATTCCAAGGAGCTTGTGGTAAGTAGGATAATTTATTTAAATACAAAGATTAAGATTTTATAACCTAATAAAAAACTGAGACAACAAGGATGCCTTTGTTCCCCTCTTAGAAACCAAGTTCTCTATTTTTCATCTTTTCTCATGATACATTTTCTTTTCTTGCTCCAGTCTGATTTTGCCCTCTTATTTAAAAAAAAAAAAAAAAATAACTAGCCATAATTGCACACTGTATGCCACAGAAGATTTCAGCAATGTTTTGTAAAAGGGCAATGTACTTCAATGTTCCTTATTTCTGCAGAAATACTCTCTCATAGCCTAGAACTGCATTTGCCTTCCCTGCCATATGCCTCTTGTGTCTGTCTTGAGAATGTCTACTCTACACGGTTAACAGGATCCTTGTGTTGAACTGATGCTTTTTATGCTGTTCTCCACGCCTTTAATTATTCTCATGTTTATTAATTTGCTTTTAAAAATCATTGAAGTCAGACTAAGGGCCAGTAGATACCCATTAAGTGCATCAATAATACTGTCGCCTGACAGACTACCTTATTGGAAGGAATGCATTTAGATGCACTTAAAATCATAGGATGTAGAGGGTGCTATTGCACTGAGCATCTAACAGTGGTTTTCGTACAGCACCGAAATCAGGCTTTGTCCATGGCTTTTTACTGGGTCTTATAGCTAAAACTCAGGATATTTACTGCCATTTGCAAAACAAAACAAAAACCCCCACAATTATTTAAAAAACCCATAACTCATGTTCAGTGTTGTAAAAGTGAAGATAAGCCAATGACGGCTTCATGGTCTTAATAGCAATCCAATTCCTAGTTTATAAGCCCACAAATAAAATATTCATTTCAGTGCCTGATACCAGCTGTAACTTTTAAGCATCATAGTAATTATAAGATCAGCTCTTGTTGTAACAGCCTAACATGGAGACTTTTTACTGGTCTCTTTTTTTAACCATGAAGTATGAAGAGCAAAGTTTAGCATTTTCCATTTCACTTACAGGAATCAGTACTATTAATACCAACCTCGAATCAAGAAAAGGTGTCAGGGAAAAGTAGAGAGATTAACAGATGGGTGGCTGAATGGAAAGAAACACTTTTAAAATATTCCCCAATACATATTTTGCCCTAAGTTTTCTAGAGACTAATTTTAACTTGAGCCTTTCAATAAACAAGTTACTACTTTCAGACCATCTTGCTCAGGTTTCTGATATATTGCTTCTATATCAGTGTCCTAGTGGACAGGTAAAAGTAGGGACAATCATCTTCTGCTAGAAGAGACTTTTCTTTGTTTCTGCCTGCTGTGGGTTGAAGATGGCTTGAAAAGTAAGTCCAAGTGCCTGTGCAATTTTTAGAAGCCTCAGCACTTGGAAGATGCAAGGAATAGGTTCCCCTTTCTTCTCCTCCTCCCGCTCAAATAACATGGTTGTGAAGAAGCTAAAAACTAGGTAGTCAGTCTAAACCTCATTTGAAAATATACCCTTCCTCTTAGTTATTTTTGGGTTGGCTTTATGAAAGCCAGGTGAGAACAGCTGCTATCTGAATATTAGACTGGCAAGACTGAAAATCCAGCCCTCATGCTGTTAATTACATTGACTTTTAATATTAATTATGTTAACATTTTTTTTCTTTAAGAACAAAAGATTCTGTCTCATATGCAAGCATTCTGGGTTTTTACCCATCAAGGTAAAAAGGGTGTTCACATTCCCTGAACAATGAAATCTTATGCTGCCTTTACATGATGTTTTACAAATTTTATCTTATCCTAGTTTGATCCTGCAGATTTGCAGCACGTACATGAATTCAAAAGAGAAAGGTAGAGACTCCGCATGATGGTGCTCACAACACTTCTCCCAGGAGCCTGTGGTGCAGCAATGAGACTGTCAAGAACATTATGGCTGGATAAATTATCACACACGTGGGCTATGTTGATTTGCTCCCTTGGCTGAGATTTTTGCCAAGAAGACAAGTTAGCATTTGTGGGTTGTGGGGTTTTGTGGGGTTTCAGTGGGGGGTTTTTGGTGTTTGTTCTGTTGTTGTTGGTTGGTTGGTTTGGTCTGGTTTGGGGTTTGAGTTTTTTAAGAAATGGTAAATAAATGCTTGATTAAAAAAAGTAACAAAACCATTTTTTTAAACTGGCAGTTTCATGTTCTCTTCTGTACTGGTGTAGATGTAAAGGAACAATAAAGAGCCCTGACTGACTGATGGCAAGAAAGATGGCATAAGTAAATCAGCTACAGTAGTTCCTGGGGGACTTCAATGACCATTGTTGTCACACTTTTCTGAAAGGAAAGAGGAAGAGAGCTTGCCTACCTGCAATTTAGATCACAGTCTGTGTGGGACATGAACTTCACCTGTTTGAGTGTCCAGCCTCTTGCATCACCCATGCCTCGATGACACAGAAATCCTTTGCAAACCATGCTGTAAAAAAAGGAGTGAATACAAGAGGTTCAGTTCGGTGGATTCAGGACCAGCACAGTCATAATACTCATACAGTGCCTAATTTAACACAAATACAATATCTAAACCTAAAATCAAACTTTGAAAGTGTTAAGAAATGGATTGTTTGATTGGTTAGCACGCTCAGCTTGGTGAAAGGAAAAAGAAAGGAAAAGTATGGCAATTCCAAGTTCATCACTGGAGTCAGAAAGACAGCAATTTCCATTATGGCTTTTTGAAGTATTTATTTTGATGTCTGGTTGCTGGGAAGAAGGGAAGCTGAAAGATGAGTCAGCTCCAGAGAACTAGTTGATCATTAGTTTATATGGGGTCAGCTGAAATCATGAGCAGTAAGATCAGAAAACTGAGGTTTCCCCATCAAGGCAGATGACCCTTTCTCAGAATAATGG
Organism: Acanthisitta chloris; assembly: GCF_000695815.1. NCBI lineage: Eukaryota > Metazoa > Chordata > Aves > Passeriformes > Acanthisittidae > Acanthisitta > Acanthisitta chloris. Next base: position 24,303 of record NW_008667672.1, read on the forward strand.
AATTACACAATTGGCTGCACAGATGACGACTCAGTAATAGCTTGTGACTGAGGAACAGCATACTGAGACTAGCATTTACAAGCTTACTGTTACTTTAATTGCAATAGGCTGACTCAGTAACACCTATGAGTTCTCATCTAAACCAAATCAGAAAAAAAATGTCAGGCTAATATAAGCTTCTCTGAAGTTCACCCAAAGGCTTTGAATCATGGCAGAACTGTTATCCTGCAGTTCCTCCTTTGACAGAACTGGAGGCTCCAAATAGCTCTATTTGTAAATATTTCTTTTCACCGCTGCATGACGTTACTACAGACAATTTTTTGAGAGCAATCATTGCAACTGGGATACTCTTTTGGATCCCAGCCTGACGTGTGCAGGAAAGCCAGTGAGCTGAATCAAGCTTTCAGCTTGTTTTTTCCTCTATGGCAAGTTAGGTCTGCTTTTTCCATCTGCGCTGGGACAACAGTTGGTCTCACTTAACATTCTCTTCCCTTTTCAAGAAGTCCTTCCACACTGTTAGTCTGTCCCTAACCTTTAATTTGATCACTGTCTTTTGACCTTAGCTTTAGTGCATAAGCAGGTTTCCATTGATGTCTCTGATGTCCTATTTTATTTGAAGTGGTGGACCTTGCCAGCACTTTAACTTTCAATTTAATTTCTTTAGTGTCTTCTGATCGATCTACCTTCATTTCACATAGTCTACAATCGTATCCCAGTTCCCTGTAATTTCTATCTGTGATATGGGCAGTTTCATTTCATGGTTTTAGTGTCTTGTACTTTATTTCAGTACATTTTGACATGTTTATGCCAGCTATAAATGTAGAGTGAAATCAAAGCATGCATACAGCTATCACCTGTGATAAAATATTTTAAACTATTAACAGAAACCTACAAAAAAGGAGCACCAAAAGATGCCACATAAGAGGATTTTCCCTCTTACAAACACCCACACTCTGGAATTTGACAAAGTATTGCGGATGGTTTTTCAATGTCTATGAGAGACTGCAAAGGTAGAATATCTGGAATAATATCTGTAGGAAATTTTTCTGTGGTATTACATTGCTATGGTAACAAAATCAGTTATAGACCTAATTTGAAGCACATTTCCTATGTGAAATTCCTGAGAAAGCTTTCCCATCCTATACTTGTCTTTCCAGCTCTTTGAAGTTTCTTATATAGTGCTTCTGACGTAACACAATTGCAATAACTCAAAGAAACCTTTCAATTGTATCTTATGAAATTGAAATGGGAGGTCATAACACAATTGCAATAACTTAAAGAAACCTTTCAATAGTATCTTATGAAATTGAAATGGGAGGTCATATTTAACCTCTAAACTTCAAGAATGAAGTACAAAATGTGCTAATGACTTAAGTACAGAAAGAGGCACACTGCACTTGAGAGCACCTATATAGCACACAAACCAATTTCTACAATGCCAAAAGATGAACATTTGCTACTATAAAAGACAGGTATTTACAAAAATTAGGGTAGATAAACATGAGAACAGATTATGGCATGAGCTTTACCATTACTTCAAATCTTTTTGTTCAAACAGATTGGCTTTGTAAGACATAGGTTGTAGGTGGCACAGTGACAGTGAGGCTGTAATCCTCCCAAAACAGAGTAAAATTTTATACTGGCTCTATAGAAGTAGGAGATTTTTAAAGTTTATTATTAACTGTCTAATTTTCTGAAATATTTTATATTTTACCAACTATAATAGGAAAGAACTCACTATGCCTGCTTAGAAACAGTAGACTGTTTCCTCAGTCCTTACCCACTGCAGCAATAGAAAGAAGAGTTTGAAGTCAATGTCTTTAACAAAATGGAAGAGAACGTGTTATTTTAGAAACAACAAAAAAAATCAACCAACCAATCATAAACCAACAACAGCAAAAGAAACTAAAAAAAAATAATTAAAATTTGAAATCTCTCTCCTTGCTTGCAGAAGGGGAAAAACACTGGGAACAGCTATTTTGCTCTGAGATAGCATCAACATGAACTAGTGCAGAAAGAACACATCAGACCCCACCTGAATAGATTGATTCTCAATACAAGCAGCTACATCTGCTACAGCTTCTCCCAAAGCCTGCAGTTCACTTGCCAGATCATACCCATTTCATACGCCAGTAAACCCAGAAGTGTCCCCAGACTAAGGATAGCATGTGAATTTTTACAGCTGTAAAATGAGATACTTTATTTTCCCCTCACTTAAGAGCAGCTGAGCAAAGGCACCTGGAAATAATTCTCCGTGCTAAATATCTTCCAGCAGCTCTAAGTATTCTTTAACCGTATATGCCTTATCTGAAGAGGCAAGCAAAGTAAATATAATTCCCCAGATTAAACCCTTTGGTGATTTTTATTCTGGGTGCAAAAGCTGGTTTAGATAAAAGAAAGTGAGGAGAGATATCAAAGGAAGAAAACAGAACAGGAAGGCAAGGATAAGAGGAGAGGAGAGCTGACAAGCCATGCATAGGAAAGAAAAGACAGTTCAGACTTCAAAACTCATACCAACAGCTTGATATCACCAGTTACAGACATCAGCTCATGTGAGGATGGCTCTGTCACTCATAACTCCTCATCTTTCTCCCTAGCAATTCTGTGTGTGGGGAGAGGTGGCTTGCTAGGGAGAGGGGATGGGGAGGGGTAGTGTGCTAGTGATGTCCTGATACAACATTGTTGAACAGTATGCTTCTTGAGAGCCTGGGTTGGCATAAAAATCATGACAGTAACTTAGGTAGGTCCCTACCTGGAGGAAGAAGCAAGTTGGTGGGAGTTTCTGCAGTCATGGTCACCCTGTCACCCTGGGACCACCTGAATGTCTCAGCTCAGGCTACTCTGGCAGGAGGAGAGGAATACCTGACTAACTGTAGCCACCCTCTCCCTAAAATGCCTACCTTAAAGCCTCTCACCCTGGGTTTCTCTGAGGTTTGTGGTTTACGATCCCACTAGTCAGGATGGCAGCTCAGGGAGAGCCAATTCAAGCACGGGCAGTGGTAGTACATAATTTTATGTGCATAGGAAAAGAGCAGGACAGCAAAGGAGATGACAGCTCCCACTCCCAGCATGTACATCCCTATTTGCTTGTTTTATACAAGATTCCTTTGCTGCTTAGAGCAGCTACCACAACCTTCACATCTTTTCTGTAACAACTGGCTGTGATGACCTGAAGAAAGGTTTCATGCTATACATGCAGTTCATCAAAACAAGCAGAAAATAGCCTTCTGAGAAAAAGCAGGTGTTTCTGAAATTTTTTTAAATCATGTATCAGTTTACCTCCTGCTGATTCTCCTCAAAGTTATGGGACATCATCTCCTTCATTCTGCTGCAGACAATCAAAGCTTTGTTGATGCATTGAAGTGCTCAGTAACCCTGTCAGCCAGGCTTGGCAGAACTAGATCACCAATTTCTGACAGCCCATCTGATGCAGCCTTCTTCAGTTTGCAAGATAAGACTTAATGGGAATGAAGAGGAAGGCCCAAGAAGTAGATCAAGCCTCACGGTGCCTTCAAATAGTCTTTCTCCCTACATTTGTATCAGTGCACAATTTACTGCTGTTTTTCAAACTAGAACTGAATGAAAGAGGGATGCATAGAATTGTCTCAGCTGCCAACCAGCACTAAGTACCATTCTTGACATTTCCTGGTAATTTATAAATATACTAAATTTGTTAAATGTGTAAATAGGCTGTCATTGCCACACACTGTGGGGCAAATTGTAACCACTTGAGCTGCTGCTGGGAGTTCTGCAGGTTGCCTGCCTCTATCCCATTCTCAAGTTGAACTTGCTTCTCCCAGAAAGAAACAGAGCTAACAAACAGCTAAACCTCACAATGATTGTTGATGAACAATCAGAGAACATTTCTTAATTCACAGTCTTTGGGACTTTGGGGCTTTTTATTGCATACAGCTTATTCTGAGAAAATTCAGCCCTCTGACTGTGTTGTCTCATCCATGTCCTGTCCTGTTCCTCCCATCCCACTGCCCAGGAAGTGCATAGGGAAACCCAGAAATATCAAATTGCAACCTGCAGTTTTTCTGCTGTAAACAGGTCCCTTTCCCATTTACACTACTGTCATGAATGCTAGAATGAGCTGAGTCCTATTAGAAAAGTACCCTTCACAAGCATCATCCTCTTTATAGGTTTGGCCCTTTCTTTATAAGTAACTCTGTTAAATCCCATCTAACTCAATTAATTCAACCCAGTTCAATTTTAAGTGTGTCTCTACACCCAAGAGCATTTCTTTATTTTTTCTTAATTTTTTTCTGCTCTAGAGAAATTATCCTCTTGCCATACAAGTTTTACTTCCTGGCTGCAAGAAAGCCCCTACTATTCTTGTATGCATAAACAAGCAAAAAGAGAACTAGCCATATACGAAGCTGTTTAGTTCACCAGCAGTGATCACAGAAGACAGTGAAGGCATCTTGGATGACCACTCTCATTAGAGTCATCAGACAAGCAGGTACTGTATGGGCTCATAACAGGAGGCACACAGCAGTGAACAGATAGTTATGGAAATACCCTGCCAAAGGCTTCAACCTGCTGTCAGCTCTGGTATAAGAATAATTAGATTTTCAGTGGCACAGGCTACTTAGCTCTCAAACTACCATAATCCTCAAGCAGAAAGGGCATCTGATTGTAACAATGTCAGCACCCAGCAGGGTGTGAAGTGCAGCATTGCATTTTAAGGACCCAGTAGGAGTAGGAGATGGGTATGCCTTTCATGTATGTTATCAAATGCTCATGTCATCTTTCCAGTGTGATGGAGAAATATTTACAGCAGAGTTAACTCGCATAGTTTATGAAGTGATATGTGCCACTAAGCATTGGCAAGTATTCTCTGCAACTTCAAAGGTACTGGTAAGGTCAGAGTCAGGGTGCATGGGCTTTACTTGGTCACAGATCATCAGGATTGCTTCATTCCTTCCTGTGGACCTGATTTCATCACTAGCATGCCTGCCACTCCAGGCCACTGCCACAGTGCAGGATGCTTTGCTTAGGTTGACTGTAGCTCAGGATGTGGCTTGCTCATTTTTCAGTTTGTTGCAGGAGATGCAGACCAGGGGGAAGTCAGCTATACCAACAGCTGCTGTCTGAAAGGATGTTCATCAGCAGAGGGACCTACTCCCCAGTTCCCCCTTCCTGCAAGCCTGGCTACTTTCAACTGGAGCTGAGTGGAGAAAGAGCACAGTATGCTGTCAACCTCTCTTTCTGGATCTCAATCTCCAAGTTTATAAAGCTGTGCTATCCAGTATATTTCATTAGAGCATCCGTCTGACAAGTGATACATTTCAGTTTGTACCTGTCATGAAGCAGACACTACAGTCTTCATATGAATGGAAAAGGATGCCAATTTCTTTTCCTTAGAAATGTTACAAAAGCCTCTATTGCTTTTACATCATGGGTAGATTAGTACAGACTTCTAAACCATTTTCATTGGATTCATTAAAACCAATGCACTGTCAGACCAATTTTCCAAAGTATTTGAAGAGCTAGTTTTGATTGAAATAAGGAAATGGACACAATAGTGCATTATTGCCATTTACATCAGAGCACACGTAATAGAAGCAAGACTAATTGTATGTAAAAATGTAGAAATGCATCAATAGGAAAACTTCATGAAGCCTGAGACTTAATTTCCTTGTATTAGACTGTTAACATCACCACATACTGTAAAGCAAGCACTCTTTAGCATTTTAACTTGTTTTCTCTTCAAAAGCCTTTTAAAATTTGGTGGAAATATAGTTTCCTTATTATGCATTTTCTTACTGTCATTTTCAATTGGCAACAGAGAAAGGTGCAGAAAACGGATGAAGTGATCTAACTGGTGGCAAAAAGTTCTTACAGTGAAAGCTTAATAGATTGTTCTCCTAAAGTTTAGCAAAGAGAAACCAAAGAGCAATTTTAAGTGTTCAGCATCTAATTCTACAGTGAGAAAATGCAAAAGAACTTAGAATACTAAAAATTTCAGAGTTCTTTAGTCTAGTGTAGAAGTAATACAAGGAATAAATGGATTTTGATAACACCTATTAAAGTGAATTTTCAGTGAAGCAGATGATTAATTTGCTTAAATGACTAATCAAACAGTGTAATAAGGAGAGCAGCAGATCCAGCATCTCTTGATATCATCACATCAGATGATATGCCTTTTTTTGGAAACTGTTTAGTTGTAGTTTTGCTAAGCTCAAGAGCAATTAAATTACAGTTTAGAACAGTACCTACTATTTCTTTGTGTCCTGCTCCTAACAATCAGCTCAGGGCAAATAAAACTCTCTCTTACACAAGGCACTATTTGCATGTGTCAGAAACATGCTGAATTTTTGCAATTACAGCTAGCTCCAGCCTGTTCTTTGATGGTAACTGTCTATCTGTTGAAACAAAGGGACAGACCAGGTAATCAAGTAATTCAAACATATCATCCATTCATGCAAAACAAAGGAGTCAGGTGGCTATTAGTCTCAAACTCCTGGCTTCCACACTCAGGTTAACTTTGAGCTAGTAAGCCCTTGTATGTTTAGACAAATAACTCAGAGTGACATGGATCTGGGAACAGTAACTATCCTCTTATTTATAAGAAACCAAATGTGCTCTCCTGCTGATGGCAACTAGGAAGAAGGATTTATTGCTTGTCTTACTCTGGACTTTTACCACTGGGAATGTAACAAAGATTGGGTGAGGACAGAAGTATCATTTTAAATTGATCATAAAATTACTGCATATTAAGATTTCCTAGGGCACAGTAATAGAGGGTTTGTGGGGGGAAAAAAAAACAAAAAAAAACCCAACAAAATAAAAATATTTTTTCTCCTCAATAAATTTAATTCATTATTTTTTTCTCCTCAATAAATTTAATTCATCACACAAAGACTTTTAGAAATCTTAGTTACATTTTCCAATGAGAAGAAAGCAGTAAGGGGACAGCCACATGTCCCACTGTAGCTAAAGCTCAGCCAGAGGGCAACATCCCCACCACCCCCTTTCAGTCTCAGGCCTGTTTCCCCACCAGATGTGTTGTGTGAATCCTTTTGCTTAATGATGTGGGTAGGATGCATTTGTTATTTTCTAGGAGTCAGGAAGCAGGATGAACAGGGTTTGTTATTGCTGGTCCTGCGTTTGGTGAAGCAAAGGAAGGGCTATTTACAGTTTGACATTCTTTTCCAGCAATATATGTCTTATGGATATTATTCTATTATTAAGTCTTACCAAGAGCTTTTAGTCAGTGCAAGTGATGTAGTCTGGCTGGTAGAAATGGGAAGCTGGCCTAAAGTACCTGAATTACTGCTTTTACTAATGTGGGCATGTTAGACAGGTTTTGGACAATTAGGGTACATTCTGTCAAATCCAGGCACAAAGGAAAGTCTCCTTTTACCTCAGTAAATCCAGATCAGACATCTCAGGCTCAGCTTTTCACACCCTGAATCATATGTTTTCCAGAAGTTTGCCTTCCACCCATGCATTCAGTATTTTCATTTCTTCCATCTCAATTTGGGGGAAATAAGGGTCTTTGAAGACACTGAAAATAATTTTGCCATGGAAATTCCAGATATTTACATAGCTCTTGCAACTGGAATTATTTTACTATGTACTCCATGGTCCAACTTCACACCTGAAAGGGTATTTATTCTGAGTGCACATAAATAAAAGAAAAAGCAGAAAATTGAATCAAATGTGATCAAAGTTTGATAAAACTAGGAACATTCATTCTACAGAAAAGACAGACATGATATTAGTGCACAATTATATAAAAAAGATGGATAGCTACAGGTTATGACCACTGCAATTAGTCACTACAGGCAGAACAAAGACATGAAGCTAAGTTCCTGCTAGGAATGCTGAAGTTCAGCATTAGAGAGGGAACTTTACTTATTATAAAACAGAGGAGCTGCCAAGTCTAATTGCAGTCTTGTGATAATTGAAGATATTTAGACTGGGCCAGACATGCAAAGGTTGATGAGGAATAATGAAATCAGCATCTCTCCCCTCCCCCCACCCCCTTACAGAATAGGAGGAAAGAGTAAGACCTATTTGCAACTTCAGAATGGCAATCAAGGGGAAGCACACAGAAAAACATAAATCTTCCCCGAAATGAGAAAAAACCACCAACAATCAACAAACCCACCCAAACCCACTTATATAAGTAAATTGCCTTCCTAGAGCAACAAGGACAAGCGAAAAAAGAGACATGAGAAATTACTCATGTTGTTTACTGGTAGTGAAATATACTCAGATAATTCCCTGATGAAATACAAACCCAGCTTCAGGCTTGTGAAGGCAGTTTTCACAGTTATGGTTTGCTTTAAGCTAAAGCATCACAAAATAATTAATTTATGACACTTTCAAAGAGGAGAGCTATGTCTGCTGTTTTATTACTGAGAAGTGTGATATGCCCACTCAGGCAAATTATTGAATCTCATTTTAAGAAACAAAACCCTACGACACTTTTTTTTTCTGAAACAGCATTTCTAGCCTTCAAAATATTCTGATAGTCTCTTGCAGAATTTAATAAACTGGTAGTTCCTAAGGAATATCATGATTCATTCAAATTATCATTTTGTGATTAGCTTTATTCTAACAGTACCAGAGTCCACAGAAATAAATACGCAGGATCAAAAGGATGCTTTTTGTGGTGAGGGAGTAGTCACAGCTTAAAAAAAAAAAAAAAAAAAAAAAAGAAAAAAAGGGAAATGTTCTGAAGCTGTGAAAGAATTAAACTCAGCAGTTTGAAAAAATCCATATGACAAGAAGAAAAAGGGATAAAGAACAAAACAGAACTGTTAGCATTAACAACTGGAAGTGTGTAAAGTGGACAGAGGCAAAAAAGAGAGGCTACTCAAATGCAACATTTGAGGCATCCTTCAGAATGAGAGGTTCTAGAGAATGAGAACTGTACTAAATCAAAAAACACTGTTGTAAGAAGTGGCAGCATTCAAGAACTTTACATGTCATCATAAATGTGACTTACAGACGTTGATGAAGACAGAAAAGGTGTACTAAAGATGGCTTAGCCACCCACTAAAGTGCTACCATTTTCAAATCTTTAATAGAGGCAAGAGTTAAAAATTCATGAGTGATTAAAAGCTAAAGACATAAATAGCATATAAAGAAAACCCCAGCAAATAAATATGTATTCCGCTAAACAACACTGAATCTGTTTGACTCATTGAAGCTTTCTGGAATTAAATTTTTCTGAGTGACTTTGCTGTAAAAGTTTTGAGTCACAGCTGTAGAGTTCATCAGGATTCTAGACTGTGGCCCAAAAATGGAGATGGAGTTTCACCCATGGAGATTTCAGCTAGGAGAAAGACAGCTTGGATTTTAAAAATGTTATATGCTGAAATCAAATCCCAGTTAGGAAAAAAACAAAATGGATGTGAGCAATGAGTGGTTTCATGTACATTTTCACTGCTTCATAATCTATTGTCATTACCATCCCAGCAATTTTGCAGTAGGGACTTGATCTTCAAGGTTTGTCTTACAATTAAATGGAAATTAATGTAATAATTCTACATTAACCTTTTAATTTCAGGGTACATTGCTCTGAAGTTAAACACCTGATGTTTAATCTTATTTATGGGCCACAGTCATAACCCTCTCAGCCCTTTAGCTAAGCCAAAACTTCTAGATACCCTTCTCATAGTTGTACCAAAGGGTCATATACAAATGAGGCACCAGCAGAGCTGTCTATGATGTTGTCAGTAACACCTCTTCTCTTATAAATACTTCTTTTCACATGTTTTAGTACTATACTATCATCTTTCATGTCTGTGCTAATTGGTGATCCTCTTCTCTTATAAATACTTCTCTTCACATGTTTTAGTACTATACTAGCATCTTTCATGTCTGTGCTAATTGGTGAATGTGTCATGAAGGCCAATACATGCAGGTATTTTCTAACTCAGGTGGCTCTAGCTAAGCTCTTCACAGCTTATAAAGAGGTCTAGTTCACAAACATCCAAACTTCCACTTGTGTACTGCTGACCTGAGCCAAATTTCAGCACAGTCTACTCCTTCCTAATCAGTACCTCAGCACTCTCACGTATTGAACATACTTGTTTTGGTATCAACACACACCTTGCTCACCACTTTTGACCTGAAGAACACATACCCTTTATGCACTGTGCTTGAAATACAACTGGTTCATACTACCTCTGTAAAAGAGAAATGAACACTTCATCTGGTATTCCAGATTCCTCCATTTCTTGTCTATTCCCTTGGTTTCTGTGATTTAGAGTTCATTCTCCCTAATCACATATATTTCATAATCAGATGAAGAACTATCACTAGTACTGTGAATTCTAAAAAAAAAATAAAGTCTGACAAAACTACACTTGCATAATTTTAAGACTTCTGTATACCAGCACTAAACACAGAAGTCGTGTTGCTCTGTTTTAGCCCTCTCCTACCCTTCTGTATACCAACACTAAACACAGAAGTTGTGTTGCTCTGTTTTAGCCCTCTCCTACTGTAAAATGCACCTCTGGGCCTCTCATGGTCTACCTGTGAAAATAAATTCAGGGTGATCAGAACAGGTTGCTATTCACCTACGGAAAGCTGAATAATAATTTACCCTTAACAATAAAGAACAGATCTAGACATGCAGATGCTGGAGTGGGATCCGGACCTGGAGTAACGATGAGTCTCAATATGAGTATGGTCGTTCTCCTTTATTCTTAGTACTTACAAGATATATATAGACATTCCCACAGAGTATGCGAACGCAGCGGATACATGATTGGTTTAGTGCCCTTGTCCCAGTGTCCAGGGTAAACTTATGATTGGAGCAAGCAGGTGTCTGTCCACATTCCAGGATGTTTTCAGGAATTCCAGGGAGCTTGTTGATACCGGACTCAGAGCCGGTCAGAGCCAGCTCTGCCAGGCAGAGCTCGCTCCTTATCAGCAGGTTCAAGGCTCAGTCACAGCTGCTGTAGGCCTCACACCACACTACAAGCTGGGTTGTCAGCTCCAAGGAAATCATGTCCCTTTTCGCAGAGCCATTCCTCCACATGCAGTCACCTTTAGCAGGGTCCTGGCCTAGTCAGTCCTTGATAGAACAACTCTACTGTCAGGAGCTTTGCCAGAGAGAGAATTTTTTGAGAAGAGGTCTAGCAAATTCAGGAAAGGAGGGAGTCATCTCTGCAGAGAGAATGAAACAGGGAGAATATACCAGCAACTTCAGTGTCAGAAGTGCAAATTTCAGGAGGTAAAAGATAGAGATGCCAAGAACATGTGATCTCTCTGGACTTCAAATATAGCATACCGTGCATGCAGCAGCATATTTTATTTTATCTTCAGCCATTGATAAGAAACAACAGCAATGTTCCTTTGCTTAAGAAAATCTCAACACGCATGACTGTACTTAAGGGTTGTAGCTTCAGAAACTGAGTCAGCCAGAAACAGATGTCATATTGTGGCATTCTTCCTACAATGACTGAGACTAGGCAGCAACACTCTGAAAGCATACTTGGAAGGAAGAGAAACTGCCAAAGACAAATGAAAAAACCAAAGTAAATCCCCAAAATGGAGGATTTTGGAAAAGACATCCAATAGACAGGGATGTTATCATCTGATTTGTAAAAGAGTTGAAGAACTTCTCCCAAATCCATGTCTAACATGAATAACTTATCTCCAAGGCAGAACCTAAACAAAGAAGTAGATATGTAAACTTACTGCTCAGAACTTATAGCAACAGCAAGGGAATCCCCTCACCTCCCTGGTCCTGAAAACACCTGAAACTTTTCTCCTTACCTGCTTAGCCTTAACCGGAACTTGCATAGTTTAAAAAAAGGGTTAGGGATTTTTTTTTTCTATTGACAGATGGTGCATTAATTCATATAAAACTCCCTGGTTTGTTCATTCCTAGTATAAAAGGAATTTGGAGGTTAGACATTGTCTAGATTACCGATCAGCACACGTTCGACTCACTTGTACTCTGGCACAGGATGTAAATTAAATTCAAGTAAGTGGGTAGTGACTCAAGATTACCCTTTCTGAATTTCATCACAGATTTCCAAGTGCCAGCTCACTACAATATAATCACACTTTATTTGATTCTGGGTATGTTCAATTGTGTTGTGTAATAACCTTTAGGTTTACTTAGAAAATGATAATTCTCTTGCAATTTATTACAGTACTGAGACAAACTCTTGGATATAAAGCAATATAAGTTAGCAAACAAATTCCTCAGCTCTGATAGGGATAAAATGTTCCTTTTTTATATAGAGATGTTTCAATCAGCCCAGGGTATCATGATGAACAGATCTTTCCAGGAAGACACGGCTCCGGAATGAGCCAGAGTTTGTGCAGAGATAGTAACAACCACAGCATCAATCAAAACATGCTCATAATCTTGGGAACTCTTTTCCAAGTAAACTAATGCAAGCTGGAGTCCATGAGTGCTCCAGCTGTGATATATTACATGGCAAAGCAACAGTGCCTGTGTGGAGATAGGATTTGTCACGCTGTAAGTGGGCTGTAAGGCTCCTGCAATTGTTAAAAATGAAATAAAATTTTGAAAACTCATGGGAAAGTACTGCTGGATCAGCCAGTGTTTCATAAAGGATCCAAGTAGCAGAGAACAAGGAATACTAGTCTTGCTGGAAATGTATTCTACAAAAAAACCCTAGTATCTGATGTCAGGAAAAAAATTCAGAACAAATGAAAACAAAAATGTACAGTTCAGAGAAGAAATACAGGATGATAGTTGTTTCAAAAGCAGAACAATTTCTAGAGTGAATAAGGCTGGATTTGTATATCCTCTCACAGGGACCAATGGCAAAGGGAAATGTGCTTTATTTTCACTTGTTATAGCTGCCACTTAAAGGCTCACTATAGATACATAAAATATTTGAAACTTCAATGACTATGCAAGCTGAGAAGCTAGACATTAGTGGCAGCTATTGGACTTCGTTTTTAAAAAGCCTGGAGTTTGTCTTTCCTGAAAAAGTACCCTTCAATTTATGACATGATGTAGCAATTCCCATAATAGAGACATCTGCTATGACCCTGCTATCACACCAAAATCTTATCTGAGTGATACAGAGTGACGTGCCTCTGACAGGAAATCTATTGTACAGATATTAACTAAATGGCAACAAAGTTCTCTCAATACAAATAGCTGAACATAGTTGACTTTTATGACCTTTGTGTAGAATGTACAATCCCTTCTTTTACTTAGTTCTTACCAGGGTAGGTTAAAAGATGAGGGAAAAAAGCCCTGCTAGGAAGTGATGCTTGAGTAGACAACTAGGATGAAGGTGGAAATGCTATTAGAAGAGTGCAGACTCTATCTGGAGTTTCAATTAACATGAACCCAGGTAGAATTGGTTCAGTCAGAAGTAAAAACTAATCAATCTACAAAGATTGTAAGACATGCAGTGTCACAAGTTCACAAGGTGAATCACAAATTCTTGAGAAATGTTAAGTCTACAGAGGAAGATATGTGCCTGACGGAGGGAAAAGAGGGGACTGAAAGTGATGGGACCACTCTTGATTTTATCTGAACCTCATCTCTGAAAGAAACATGCACTGAAGTACTGAGAGTGACATGAAATCGTTATGTTGAGCTTTATCAAGTGACAGAAACTCTCCTGGCAGTTCCAGCAGCACAGACGAAGGCTGAAACAGTATCAGAGGTCTGATTCGCTGCTTCATTATTGAACTCCAGTATGACAAAAAGTGCTAGGAACTGTGATTTAGTTCAGTCAAACGAGTTTCTTGTCATAAAATTGTACATGGGAACAGAAACATTTTGGGAACATTCAAATAAATTAAGAAATGCAAAAATTAAAGATCTGTACTCTGAAAACCAGAAGCAGTCAAAACAGAATGTGATTTCAGTATTTTCTAACCAATTGTCATGTCTGTATGGGGTGGGAAGTCAGGGGAAAGATCCTAAGCTGAGGAATCTGAATAAATAATTTAAAAAAACCCAAAACCTCAAACAGTCCAAAATAAACATGAAATGTATTTGTTGTGTACCACAGGAAGTATTTTTAAGCCAAGCAGACATATGTTACAGAAGAAAAAGACATCATCTTCTCAAAGTTCAAGAAGAGGTGAAGGAAATAAGAACCCAGTTAACCATTTTGCCCATCAAGGCTTAAGAGTAACAATGCAATCAGAATGTACTGGGAAAGGAAAGCTCCAGGGCATGAGATGACCAGCTGATTATTATTCTGGGTTTATATATCACAAGAAACTCTATTTTGTACTGACTATTAGTTGTTCCTGTAAGAAATCTGGAGGTCACTACACCTTCAAACCTCATTGCTGCATTGTGTAGAGACTCATAGTTGACCTTTGCAGTCATGTACAGCTGAGGCAGGGAGCAACCCAGGGTGAGTGACTGCAGAACAGCTTGTTAGCTCAGCACAACTCCCAGCAGAGCTGGTCTCTGCCTCAGCAATAATAGCAGACATGAAGAACATTTACATAGGTGCTATTTGGTTTGTAACACTAATTTCATGCTAGCCTTGGCTTTCAATTTCATATGGTAAAACACAAATCTGGGTAGTAACTGGAAAATTTCTTAAACTATTCTATTTTTTCTTCTTCAGTTCCGTGATCCCACAGTTGCCTCTCTCACTTAAGTCAATGACTACTTAACTGTGCAATAATGAACTTCTTCAAAAAATTTTCAAAGCTTCCACAAGCTTGTCTGGCAGACTAAATAATTCCTTCTTTCTTGGCACAAACTAAATAGGTCACAGTGACATTACCAGAAAGAAGAAAATTTTTCTCCTGTTTTGCTCTCTTTGTCACATATGTCCCTCCAAACAGCAACTGTCCCTGCTCTTAAGATGACCCATATGGGCTAAGGGTCACATTGAGCAACAAAGAGATTGGGAGAAGTTTGCACAGCAGCAAACTGAGCGGACTTCTTAGCATCTAGGTCCTGCCCTGGTTCTAGCAGCAAACTGAGTGGACATCTTAGCATCTAGGTCCTGCCCTGGTTCCTTCTACCCTTGTCTGTCCGTGAAATTCCACTTCAAAAAGCTCTCTAGGAGGAAATCTAAGAAACACTATCCACAATAGAAAACATTTGTTTGCCTTTTGTGTGTGCTGCACAGGGAAAAGAACTGTTCCATTACTTTGTATATTAAGCAGCTGGGTTCATCCTATTTACTGATGACAGAATGACATATCATAAGCCCATAAAATGAGCAAGATGGAGAATAAAATATGCTGTTAAAAGGTTTTTCTACATGTTTAATTTTAAAGGCTTGCTAATGCAGAGGAAAAAAAACCTATTTACCTCTGTTTATTTCAAAGTGAATTATAGCAAACTATGATGAAATAGCAACAAGGACACACTGAGTAATTTTTCCTCTACATCAAACCCAATCAATAAGAAATCAGGTTTGTGCTGCGGGAAACAAAAGCAACATAAGTGCGTAGAAGGACCACAGATGAGATGGAATCAAACTCTGTTCATTGGAATAAACCAAGAAAAACACAAACAGTGCTCTTAGTGTCACGGAGAAAAACATTTATCAGAAATCACTATTACATCTTGACCTTCTGCTAGGACAAGTCAGCATGTGAATCTGTGCTGAAAGGACCATCTAATGATCAGATGAAACAAACCAGAAAGTTCAGGCTTTTCAAAAGAAGAGATGCTAGTACTCAGTAATCAGAATCATACAATGGTTTGGGTTGGAAGGGACCTTAAAGATCATTGAGTTCCAACCTTCCTGCCATAGGTAGGGACACATTCCACTACACCAGATGGCTTAAAGCCCCATCTAACATGGCTCTGAACATTTCCAGGAATGGGGTATTCACAGCTTCTCTGGGCAACCTGTTCCAGTGACTCACCACCCTCAGTAAAGAATTTCTTCCTCATATCTAATCTAAACCTACTCTCAGTTTGAAACCATTGCCTCTTGTCACTACATGCTCTTGTAAATAGTCTCTCCACCTTTCTTGTAGGCTCCCTTCAGGTACTAGAAGGCCACAACTAGGTCATCTTGAAGCCTTCTCTTTTCCAGGCTGAGCAAACCAAATTCTCTTAGCCTTTTCTTGTAGTCCACCCACATTCAAAAGCCCAGCTAGGCTGCATGTAGAAAGAACCTGGCTGTCCACACAGGCAGCCAGCCTGACCTGCTGGCTCTTGCAAGGCTGCAAGTAGTGTGCTGCATGAGAGGAAAACCTAAACCTTAGTTACTTGACTGCACTGGTCTGCAAGAAGCAGGTGAATTTTGGGGACTATATTGATTCCTGAGCTGTCTCACAATCTTCTATATATTCTCTTTAAATAAAAAAGGAAAGCTCTAAAAATAAAAACTTTGTAAATATCCTTTGTTTTGAGTTCTCATTACAATGAAAAAGAGAAGTCCTTTTTTTGTGTGAACCCTAATGAAAAAGATTTCTGTACTGATTGTTTAGTTTGGAAGGCCAAGCTGAGCTTGGGTTAGGGTTAGGGTTAGGGTTAGGGTTATATATAGAGCTTACTCTGAGACAATGACTGAACAAAATAAAGAGACAAAATTTCAAAGCACTGAAGCCAATGCTAATCTAACAGGTAGTCCTCTACAAATACTGTATATTTAGTTTAAGCATGCAATTAACTATTTAAATTCTCATTAAACACATACATCTCATTTTCATATTAAAGTTTTTTACAAATAACATATTTAAATTATTGCTGCTTTGAATTATTTGTTTGTCAAAATGTAGCATTCTTTTACACTAGAATACTGACAGAGTTCATAGTAGGTCAGTGTGTTTTCTCGTCTCTGGTCTGTACATCTGATCAACCTTAATGATGCTTCCTATATGCACTTCTCAACAGCAGACTTCATGAATCTAAACAGGTGTTTTTATGGAAAATCAGGTATTTTTAGGTGCACATGACAAATGGCTATGAATTTAACTGACAAGCTGAAAATGTGATTCCTGGAAAACCTTTAGGTTTAATTCACCTTTTTTGAAACCTAATAATATAGTATAATTTGACCACACTATTTGAAGTGATGTAACAGCAAGAAATTATGACTGTAGGTTTACAACAAACACAGCAATCACAAAAGCATATCTTAATTTCTGATGGATTTTGCAATCTCTCAGACTGTGATGACTTTAACAAGAAAGAAAGGCTGATTAATATCTCAAATGTACTTGTATAAGGACACCGGTTTCTTGGTTATATTTAAGATGCTATGTAATGTCTCCATAGCCATCATTTACTTCTTTCAATGATCCATCATGTTCCTGGCAGGGATTCTTTCTATCCTACTTAAAAGAATAAATAAAATAGAAATCTAAAAAGACATTAATAATAGGGCAAGGCTAGCCTTAAAATATCTGCAAAAGTCTGGCTGTGGTTTTAGCTACTAGGCAAAGATGAAGACAAAAGAAATGTTGGAGTTTACCTGCCTGCTGAGGATAAGCCATGCATATTAACAAATGTGCCACGTCAAGTACCCTATCTCATCAAGATTATTAGCTGCTGGAAAGGGAGACAGGCTACATGTGATTAAAAAGCTCTCCTAGCTAGAATGTATACACAGATGCATGCTATAGAGAGCCAAGAGCTGTAAGGTAACAGCAAACAACTCACAAGAGTAAATTTAACACACTGAAGGACAGTCAGAGGTCAGTCACCAGAACATGCTCCTGCATTGCTGGTTCCCACTTTGTCCTTTATGAACACCCTATACCTGATATCACACTTCACACTTGTCACAGGGCATGAAAAGGAAACTGAATTGTACATCTCTCAGTGTGGGGA
The DNA here is from genome assembly GCF_000695815.1 of Acanthisitta chloris. Taxonomy (NCBI): domain Eukaryota; kingdom Metazoa; phylum Chordata; class Aves; order Passeriformes; family Acanthisittidae; genus Acanthisitta; species Acanthisitta chloris. The sequence goes on from NW_008667672.1 coordinate 42,037, forward strand.
GCTCGGCAGGTGGGCAAGGCTGAAACAAGCAAGGCCCTGGAGTTACAGGCAGAGTCCAGAGCAGCGATTTGCAGTCTGCAGGCACACAGCTGCCCTTAGGGTCAGGATGGAGGGTCAGAGCAGCAGTTCCCTGGGACAGCTTATAACAACAAGGGAGAGCAAGACTGACTGGAAAGGGAGATTTTAGAGGAGCAGCTCCGCAGTTTCATCTACAAGAAAAAATTCGTTAAAAGGATGCAATGTACTCAGAACTGTAATACAGGGGAATGGGAAGCCCTAGAGGTAGGAAGGACTTTTGTCTTCTTTGTTATTGCAACCAGGGCCAGCCAAACAACAAGTCTCATTCAGAAAAAAGGCAACAGAAAACAGCTTAATAATTAATTAGAATGGTTTGGGAATGACAACCTGCTTCAGGGTGTCACTCACTTTGAAATACATCATCTTCTCATTATACCAAGCAATCCAGGCTGATTGCCATTCTCTGTCACATCTACTTTTGCTTAGGACCCATGGTTCTTCCACAAGTGGATCACAGCAGAATATTTCTTCAACACCTTGTATTTTAATAATTTCTGCTATCAACTCAGAAGCATTAGCAGGGTAGGGAGAGACAGTGACAGGAAATATTAATGCCATACATTTACTCCTACAGGTTTAACCCATTGTGCATGATTTTCAGTTTCACTTTGAGTGAGAAGTGTCATCAGCTCACCATGATTATTTCTGGGTTTAGTTTTCACAATTATCGTCCTAGATCTGGTTTTTGTGCAGGACTGAGCTGAAAAGGGAAGGGACAAAACTGGCCATTCTGGCCAAGAATGCCTGGATAGAAAAGATTCATTAAAGATCCAGCAGTGAGATGCTCCAAGGAAAATCTATGGTTCCCTGATATTTTTGTCTAGCTGGGTTTCCACCTAGAAGTAAATCTCAATGGACCAAACAAATCTTCAGCATCCTGATCACATCTCCTCACTGCTCCTGTGCAGTGCTGATAGGTATGTGGGAAATCTGGCTGTAAAGCCCCTTTATCAGCCCCTCAAGGACACTAATGTTTTTTGAAATACTCAAGGAAGGAGTCCAAATCCATTATTATCCATCCTTTTCCAGCAGAAAGAAAAAAAGAGCACAGGACAGAATCACAGCCTTGATCTATTGATAAGTTAGAGACCAAAATTGTCTCCAAAGTGATTTCTGAATCTGCAGCTACAAAACTGTTTACTTTAATGCACAGGATATTAGCCATTAATCATAAAGGTTGGACTTGTTGATCTTGGAGGTGTTTTTCAACCTTAATTATTCTATGATTCTGACTTTACAGGTCTGGCTCAATCTCATGCCTGCTTCCCTTCTAGACAAGAGAGGAGCTCTGGACCTCTACCAAAATGGTTTATTCTCCCAAGGCAATTTTGCGACTCAGTTTGCAGGTGGGAGCTGGCACATTCAGAATATGCAAAATACTACTGGGAACCAGCATACTATACTTCTTTTGGCTTTATTTTTCAGTTCTTGAACCCTTACATTATTACCCACATTCATGCAAGTTCACAAACTTTATTGAAAAAACTGCTGAAAGAAAACAATAAGTGTTATATTAGAATAAAGACCATTTACACAGCAGCAGCTGCTCCAGTAATGAAGACCCACCTACTGACAGAAAGAGGGGAACACTGGATCACTACTGAGAGAAAAAAACCCAACCTAGCAAGTGGGACAGAAATGGCCCTGGAAGACCTCGGACAAGAAAAACCCTCCCACTCCACCTACCCTACTTTCCAGAAAGTGTCTATCAGAGAGAGAGAGATGATGCAGAAGAGACAGAAATTGCATTAGCAAGGGGATGCAAGCATGGAGCTGTCAAAGGTTTTAATGTAACAGTCACTTCTCACACAAGCTGAAGAGAGACATGCAGTATGGTACCAGAAGTACCATTAATGAGCCTAAAATTAAAAGCTGCAGCACTCCAGAAAATCAGGAAATACAAACATACGCAAAGTACCAACATGAAAAGTGAAGGCAAAGCTTCAATTAACCTCTTTCCTATCCCCCCTTTCAAAGACATTTGCTATTTTGAAAGTCCAGGGACTATGTGAATAGTTCAATATAATGATTACAAGTAAAAGACATCTATAAAACCCCACCAGAAATCCAAACAGAAAGAGGTACTTGTTAAAAGTGCTCATGATTCCTGGCTGTGCCCATAAAGCATACTCAGCCGTTGTCTTCAGAGCCTCTCCACAGCCATTTGCCCATCCTCTTTGTTATCTCTTATGGTCTGTATTGTTAGCATTACAGACCTCCTTATGTTCATAAAAAAAACTGCTTTGCCATAACTCCTGGATGCTTCTCTTGCTATCTGGTCAGCAGG